>NC_056590.1:4363507-4411323 GCF_018340385.1 Cyprinus carpio
ACGCATACACATCAACCTAATTTGCTTAAATAGAAATGAAATAGTTTACTGTAGTCGGGATGCGTATGGTTGGTGTCCTTTGTAGTTCCTTTTTTATTGATTTCACATGCTACTTAATGCCATCTGTAGTCCATTTAGTGCATTGTTTCACAATGTTCTAATCCTGCTTGTTCATAATTTCTCTTAATGGTGCTATTTTTACTGCATAATCCTCTATCCAGTCTGCATTAACCCTCTGAGGTCTAGGGGGTTTTGGGGGCCTGGAGAAGTTTTGACATCCCCTGACTTTTTGTCATTGCTTATAAAATAGATACATGGCTAAAGTCTAGTAACACTGTAATCAGTACAAACTGGGCTACAATAATATGTAAATAGCATGTATGTACATGATTGTGTTTTGTTGAGAAAAGAAACTTTTATGCGTGGTTAGAAAAAAAACGACAATTTTGAAGTCACTGAAATAAGGTTATAAAACAAATACAAAAACATTTGTTCACAAGACTGTCAAACCTGGAGCTTGTAGCCTAGATTTTTTGCTTTAAAATGATGTGAAAATCATCATTTACTCACTCACAGAAAACAATAGATTGATTTAAATTTTCTAAGACACTTTTTGTTTCAAAAGGACATATGCGAGTAGGCGTCAACTATCATGAATATTTGTGTGATTCACACCTGAGAAGACAGAGGCCCGCATAATGAGCTGCATAATGAGCCTTTCAGCCAGGTGTGTGACTGAGAGGGAAGGCTTACAAGAAAGAATGTGAGGACAAAATAAAATGTATATATTTTTAGGTTTGCAGTTTGTTTAGAATAGATTTAATTATCCCAAAAAATAACTTGAGATTCACTTGCGAGTGCAGTTAACCCTCTGAAGTCGGCTAACGCGGATACGCATTTTGAGGCAAATTCTCATGATAAGACAGAAAAGAACTAATAAATTAACACTTTCAGTTTTGATCATACTGCTGATAAGAGCAATACATCAAACAAATCTGTAAAGGGTCTACTTTCGTTTGTATACACACATGATGCTTCCATGTTATTTTGTAATTGATTATGTGCTTTTGTGGCTGATGGTGGTTTTCCTGTTCTCACACTGTACTCCCAAAGGAGCATAGTCTGGGGGTTATTTTTTCTCTCCTCCCCTTCCTCATGTTATGCTGTATTTCTTCCTCAATTCCCTGTCTTCCTGTCTTGTCCACCCCCTTGTCATATTGTATGTATGTATGTATGTATGGACAGGTTGATGACTAATTTCGCTGGTACTTGTGACTAGTGACAATAAAGGGCTATTACTACTACTACTATAGAAAGCTTGACATGTCTACTTTTAAACAAAGCAAGTGCTACCAAAAACAAATATTCTGTGATAAAGTAATCCACATGAAAACAACGCGATGTCCGTCTTTCACGTCTCCCTTCATTATATCTAATGCGACCACGATCACTCGCCGAGCGCGCTATTGTTATTGTAAGCGTCCACGTGAAGCTTGCGGCGGGTAACCGCCCTCATCAGAGCAAACAAAGCAGTGATACTGTACTTCACGTTTTTTACATGTGACTGTTCGCTTCGCGCTGAGAGGAATAAGACATAATTCACCTCAATAAGACCACTGAGAGGAATAAGATTTGGATTACTTCAGAAAGGAAGAACAAAGCGGCTTGACCCAGAAGAGATAAACATGAGTAAGTCTTTTTTATTATTAATTTACTTGTATTAGTTTTCATATTAACTTGTACACATTTTACTAGTTAAACTTTTTTCCAGACGATAATTCCTGACTAAATGTAAAGTTTCTTTTTTATTCTTAATGTTTCACAATGCCAGGATGTGTTTTTTTTATTATTTTATTTTTTTATGTTCTATAACATAGACAGCTCTGGTATAAATATTTTTAATGTGTTATACTCCGTCATTGGTGTTTGCAATCGTCTGAGGTAAAAAATAAATAAATAAAAAAATTGTATCAAGTAAGCTGTAAATATCACTGACAATACAGGTCCTTCTCAAAAAATTAGCATATTGTGATAAAAGTTCATTATTTTCCATAATGTAATGATAAAGATTAAACTTTCATATATTTTAGATTCATTGCACACCAATTGAAATATTTCAGGTCTTTATTGTTTTAATACTGATGATTTTGGCATACAGCTCATGAAAACCCAAAATTCCTATCTAAAAAAATTAGCATATTTCATCCGACCAATAAAAGAAAAAGTGTTTTTAATACAAAAAAGTCAACTTTCAAATATTATGTTCAGTTATGCACTCAATACTTAGTCGGGAATCCTTTTGCAGAAATGACTGCTTCAATGTGGCGTGGCATGGAGGCAATCAGCCTGTGGCACTGCTGAAGTGTTATGGAGGCCCAGGATGCTTCGATAGCGGCCTTAAGCTCATCCAGAGTGTTGGGTCTTGCGTCTCTCAACTTTCTCTCACAATATCCCACACATTCTCTATGGGGTTCAGGTCAGGAGAGTTGGCAGGCCAATTGAGCACAGTAATACCATGGTCAGTAAACCATTTACCAGTGGTTTTAGCACTGTGAGCAGGTGCCAGGTCGTGCTGAAAAACGAAATCTTCATCTCCATAAAGCTTTTCAGCAGATGGAAGCATGAAGTGCTCCAAAATCTCCTGATAGCTAGCTGCATTGACCCTGCCCTTGATATAAACACAGTGGACCAACACCAGCAGCTGACATGGAACCCCAGACCATCACTGACTGTGGGTACTTGACACTGGACTTCAGGCATTTTGGCATTTCCTTCTCCCCAGGTCTCTTCCTCCAGACTCTGGCACCTTGATTTCAGAATGACATGCAAAATTTGCTTTCATCCGAAAAAAGTACTTTGGACCACTGAGCAACAGGCGCTTCTGCCGCTGTTTCTGGTTCAAAAGTGGCTTGACCTGGGGAATGCGGCACCCTGTAACATTTCCTGCACACACCTGTGCACGGAGGCTCTGGATGTTTCTACTCCAGACTCAAGTCCACAATCTTCCTCAGGGTCCGGTCACCTCTTCTCGTTTTGCAGCGTTTTTTGCCACACTTTTTCCTTCCCACAGACTTCCCACTGAGGTGCCTTGATACAGCACTCTGGGAACAGCCTATTCGTCCAGAAATTTGTTTCTGTGTCTTACCCTCTCGCTTGAGGGTGTCAATGATGGCCTTCTGGACAGCAGTCAGGTCGGCAGTCTTACCCATGATTGCGGTTTTGAGTAATGAACCAGGCTGGGAGTTTTTAAAAGCCTCAGGAATGTTTAGAGTTAATTAGTTGATTCAGATGATTAGGTTAATAGCTCGTTTAGAGAACCTTTTCATGATATGCTAATTTTTTGAGATATGAATTTTGGGTTTTCATGAGCTGTATGCCAAAATCATCAGTATTAAAACAATAAAAGACCTGAAATATTTCAGTTGGTGTGCAATGAATCTAAAATATATGAAAGTTTAATTTTTTATCATTACATTATGGAAAATAATGAACTTTTATCACAATATGCTATTTTTTTGAGAAGGACCTGTAAATGTGCTATGTGGTAATTGTGTTCTTTTTTTCCTATAAATTACTAATAGTATCAATGACCATGACAATAATGTTAATAATGCAGTTTATTTGCGTAAACAGCATGCTTTTTTTATTTCAGATAAATAATGACCTGATGCAAAGCGAACCAATGCAAATAAGCAGCCCACTCAGGAACCTGGAACACAGCTAAGACCAAGTGAGGCACACACTCCCATCTCTTCAAAGTCTCTTCAGAAAAGTATGTCCTTCAGAGCACATAAACAATATACATTTTGGAAATGCCAGGTATGTGAGGTTCATTTATATATTTCAACATGACACATGAGCCTGCATTTATTTGATCCAAAATACAGAAAGTTGCATTTGCTAAAGCAGCAATATTGTGAAATATTTTTACTATTTAAAATAACTGCTTTCTATTTAAATATATTTTAAAATTTAATTTATTCCTGTGATCAAAGCTAAATTTTCAGCATCATTACTCCAGTCTTACTCCAAGTGTAACAATATACAAGTGCTGGTCATATAATTAGAATATCATCAAAAAGTTGATTTATTTAATTAATTTCATTCAAAAATCTAAACATTTACATTATTATGAATATAACTGACAACTAAGGAAAATCTAAACCTCTATTATGACTTGTTCCAACAGGTGACCGGGGCCGGGGGATTCTCTAGCCAAATTCAGTATCTCAGAAAATTAGAATATAACTTAAGACCAATACAAAGAAAGGACTTTTAGAAATCTTGGCCAACTAAAAAGTATAAAAATGAAAAGTATGAGCATGTACAGCACTCAATGCTTAGTTGGGGCTCCTTTTGTCTGAATTACTGCTGCAATGAGGTGTGGCATGGAGTGGAGCGATCAGTCTGTGGCACTGCTCAGGTGTTATGAGAGCCCAGGTTGCTCTGATAATGGCCTTTAGCACTTCTGCATTATTGGGTCTGGCATATCGCATCTTCTACTTCACAATACCCCACAGATTTTCTATGGGGCTAAGGTCAGGCGAGTTTGCTGGCCAATTAAGAACAGGGATACCATGGTCCTTAAACCAGGTACTTGAAGCTTTGGCACTGAGTGCTGGGGCCAAGCCATGTTGGAAAATGAAATCTGCATCTCCATATAGTTGGTCAGCAGCAGGAAGCATGAAGTGCTCTAAAACTTCCTGGTATACGGCCGTGCTTGACCTTAGAACTCAGAAAACACAGTGGACCAACACCAGCAGATGACATGGCACCGCAAACCATCACTGACTGTGGAAACTTTACACTGGACCTCAAGCAACGTGGATTGTGTGCCTCTCCACTCTTCCTGCAGACTGTGGGACCCTGATATCCAAAGAAAAATGCAAAATTACTTTCATCAGAGCACATAACTTTGGACTATTTTAGCAGCAGTCCAGTCCTTTTTTAAGCGAGATGCTTCTGACGATGTCTGTGTTCGAAGTTCAAGAGTGGCTTGACACAAGGAATCTGACAGCTGAAAAACCCATGTCTTGCATACGTCTTTGTGTAGTGGTTCTTGAAGCACTTACTCCAGCTGCAGTCCACTCTTTGTGAATCTTCCCCACATTTTTGAATGGGTTTTTGTTTTACAATCCTCTCACAGGGTGCGGTTATCCCTATTGTTTGTTACCTTTTTTTTTTCTACCACATCTTTTCCTTCCCTTCGCCACTCTATTAATGTGCTTGGACACAGAGCTCTGAGAACCACCAGCCTCTTTGCAATGACCTTTTGTGTCTTGCCCTCCTTGTTCAAGGTGTCAATTGTCGTCTTTTGGACAACTGTCAATTCAGCAGTCTTCCCCATGATTCTCTAGCCTACAGAACTAGTCTGAGAGACCATTTAAAGGCTTTGCAGGTGTTTTGAGTTAATTAACTGATTAGAGTGTGGCACCAGGTGTCTTCAATATTGAACCTTTTCACAATATTCTAATTTTCTAAGATACTGAATTTGGGATTTTCCTTAGTTGTCAGTTATAAACATCAAAATTAAAAGTAATAAACATTTGAAATATATCAGTCTGTGTGTAATGAATGAATATAATATACAAGTTTCACTTTTTGAATGGAATTAATAAAATAAATCAACTTTTTGATGATATTCTAATTATATGACCAGCTACATACATATATACAATTTAAAAGCTGGGAGTCAGTATATATATTGTGACGCGTGTCCCGAGCACTCCCTGCGTGCCATCAGCCGCTGCCTATGGCACACCTGTGCCTACTCATCACGGGCTGAGCGGCCCCACCTGCGTGCCATCAGCCGCTGCCTATTTAAACCCCCTGCAAGCGGGCACAGAGGTGAGAGATGTCTCCACACCGAGCCGGCTAACTTTGACTTTTCTTCTGCCTCTAGACAGCAGCGTGTGACCGCCAGCCCCACCGCCACGGGAGAGCACGGACCCACACTGCACTTGCAGCACCTCACAGACAAGACGCCGAGCACCGAATGCCCAAACCACCTCACCGCACCGCCTTTTTCAGTTAATAAAATCCACCCTTCGGGGAACTTACCCTCATCCTCCCTCCACAATATATATATAAAACTTTACTGTAACTCTTCCCTCTCAGTCACACACCTGGCTGAACGGCTCATTATGCAGCTCATTATGTGGGTCTTTGTCTTCTCAGGTGTGAATCACACAAATATTCATGATAGTTGACGCCTACTCGCATATGCCCTTTTGAAACAAAAAGTGTATTATTGTAGCCCAGTTTGTACTGATTACAGTGTTATTACACTTTAGCCATGTATCTATTTATAAGCAACTGAAAAAAGCACAAAATTCAGAGGATGTCAAAACTTCTCCAGGCCCCCAAAACCCCCTAGACCTCAGAGGGTTAAACAGTTTATTAGGAACAATCAAAGCTGACTTTCAAAGCTGAATTTTTAGCATCATTACTCCAGTCACACAATCCTTCAGAAATCATTCTAATATTCTGATTTGCTACTCAAAAAAAACATTTATTATTATTATTATTATTATTATTATTATTAATTTTGACAAATATATATACTGACTCCCAGCTTCTAAAAATGGTATAGTGTATATTGTTACACTTGGAGTTAGACTGGAGTAATGATGCAGAAAATTTAGATTTGATCACAGGAATAAATTAAATTTTAAAATATATTTAAATAGAAAGCAGTTATTTTACTTTACTGCTTTAGCAAATGCAACTTTCTGTATTTTGGATCAAATAAATGCAGGCTCATGTGTCATGTTGAAATATATAAATGAACTTCACATACCTGGCATTTCAAAATGTATATTTTTATGTGCTCTGAAGGACATACTTTTTTTGAAGAAACGTTGAAGAGATGGGAGTATGTGCCTCGCTTGGTCTTAGCTGTGTTCCAGGTTCCTGAGTGGGCTGCTTATTTGCATTGGCTCGCTTTGCAACTGAGAATTCACTGAGTTACAGGTCATTTTAATGATGTGTTTCTAAATGAAGATCACCACAGACCAAGGCTGCAGACAGCACACCTTGTTTGTTTCCTCTATTTTATAAATGGACAAAGTTTTGTTGTTATTATGTGTGGATACAAATAAAAGTAGACCCTTTACAGATTGATTGATGTATTGCTCTTATCTGTACGATCAAAACTGAAAGTGTAATTTAAGTTCTTTTCAGGGTTATCAGGAGAAAATGCCTCAACACACGTATACGCGGGCATCAGCTCCAGAGGGTTAAACCCTATCATTCCTAAGAATGTCATTATTTGCCCTACTGATTGTGGCAATGGTATTTTACTTATGTCTTCCAAATGAGATGGGGCTATAGCTTTCACACCACATGCAATCAGCCTTCCTAAATATTTGACTTTTTTTATTTAGTTTTAGATACTTTATGGCCAATTTAGTATGTACAAATATTTTAATAAACTTTTATAGAATCTATGTGACACTGTTTTATTGTTGCAGAGCAAATCATTAATCATCCACATATTTTAATAGAGTACTATCAATCATGAGATCTTCTAAATCTGTTCTCAATACTTGATTAAATATATGTGGTGAATGTTTATATCCCTGGGGGATTCTAGTATACGTATACTGTTTTCCAGCATATGTGAATGCAAATAAATATCTACTTTCTTCTGCCAAAGAAATGCTGAAAAATTAATTGGATTTATTGTTGCTTCCCACTGGCACTGTCTAGCTTTTTTCATCATTTGTCCTATATCTTTTGTTTCCCAATCTTTTCCTATATATAAGGATACATGTGGAAGAGAATTTTGTACATTAAACCAATTTTTTATAAAATCATTTTCAATTATGTTCATTGCTGCTCCCTGTTTTCCCACTATTATATAATCTGAAGTCATTTCTATTTTTTGCCCTTTTGTCTTTTCTTGCCATTTTTTTACAAAACTCCTTATGCGATTTGGAGTTTAGACCAACCACATCTTCCAGCTTGCTTTTTACTGGTTGCGGCATGGCATCAATGATGGCATTTCTGAACAATGTAGACATTAGTGGGTCTCCTTCTGGATTCCCTTCAGTCTCTTGTTTCCATCTTTTTAGTTGTCTTTGTATGTAGGTGTTTGGGTTTTCTGTTTCCTCCAGGTGATCTCCCTTTAATGCTTTAGGGTCCACTCTTGTTGGGTATTCTGCTCGCAATGCTTGCCACACTGCGGGGTGGTATGCATCAAATACAGTCCCATCCATATAATAAGAATTAACAGCTGTCTCCAAGTCTGAGTTTGGAGGATTTCTTCCATATTTGTTCCTCCTATGATTTCTGCTAAAAGAGCTTTAATGTGCCCCACAGCCAGCAATTTGCCCATTGTTTCTTCTTCAGATGTTTTGATCCATTTTCCAGCCCCCTCATGGACGTCGGGGATGCGAGCAATCAGCCCCTCAAGGTCCTGAGTTGCCCAAGGCACGTACTGCCCCTGCGTACCTTTAATTAAAACTGGAAGTTGTTTTGCTTGTGGTCTAAGTTCGCCCTTCTCCCTACCTTGTGACCATCTTTCCTCATCAAATGATAACTCCTCCTCTTCACTATGTCTTTCCCCACTCTTTAATAATCTACTCCTAGTTCTAACCAATTTATCTGTATCTCATATTATTTTCTCTTTTTCTTTAATTTTTTCAGCTATTTTTGTTTCTATCACCCGTGTTTGTGCTTTTATATCCTCTTCTCTCTTCTATGACAAGTCAAATGATTCCTCCTCCCATTCTGATTTTCCCTCATACTGTGTTTTTATTTTTTCCAATGCTGTTCGTGCTTGTTTATAACAATCTAAAGGCAAAATAGGCTTCTTTTTTCCCTTGAAGTTTTTTAGGTCTTACGTCTAATTCTGTTTGTTTTTCTTTTTCTAAATCTACACGTCCCTCTATCTGCATTTCTCATACCACTTCTACAGTCCCTTTTAGCATGGGGAACTGACCTTCAGTAGATCTATAAGGTGGTAGTGGTACTTTAACTAACTTCTTATTTTTTCTTTGTGTCTTTATCTGCTTCTTTCAATATTTTCCTTGTCTTCTCCTTTTTTAAACAGTGCCGGCACTTCCTTTTCTCTTTATCTTTTTATTTCTCTTTTTTACGTTTAGCACTTCGTCCTTTTGTCTTATGATTTTTTATCAAGGTTTCCATTTCCTCACACAATGATAAATCAAATGTTCCTTCCTTTGGCTATTTAGTCATTAATTCCTTAGTTCTCTTTTGCTATTTGTTTGAAATTTCTTCTATTAATTATTTACTCAATGGGTATTTTAACCCTAATATTCCTACTGGAGTAGTTGCCATAATTTATCTTGATTTTTATTTTTTCTTTCTTTCTTTGGATTTTTAATTTATGATTAATCAATATAAATTTTCTAAATTTTCCTTTTACTATATTGTATTTTAATCTTAATAATTATATTTTTAGTCCTAATTTTACTAATATTATTTTTCGTAAAATGTTCCTATACTCTAATACCAGCCTCAGTTGTATTTATTGTATCGTATTGTGACCGTGGGTGATAATCCTATGTTTAGGCTCACACAAGACTTTTCAGTCTTGATCACCATTAACCCTCTGAGGTCTAGGGGGTTTTGGGGGCCTGGAGAAATTTTGACATCCCCTGACTTTTGTGCTTTTTTCAGTTGCTTATAAATAGATACATGGCTAAAGTCTAATAACACTGTAATCAGTACAAACTGGGCTACAATAATATGTAAATAGCATGTATGTACATGACTGTGTTTTTGAAAAAAACAACGTTTATGCGTGGTTAGTAAAAACTACAATTTTGAAGTCACTGAAATAAGGTCAAAAAACACATACAGAGCATTTGTTCACAGGCGTCAAACCTGGAGCTTGTAGCCTAGAATTTTTTGCTGTGAAAAATCATTTTGTTTACTCACTCACAGAAAACAATAGATTAATTTAAAATTTCTAAGACTATCATGAATATTTGTGTGATTCACACCTGAGAAGACAAAGACCTACATAATGAGCTGCATAATGAGCCTTTCAGCCAGGTGTGTGACTGAGAGGGAAGAGTTACAAGAAAGAATGTGAGGACAAAATAAATGTATATATTTGTAGGTTTGTAGTTTATTTAGAATATATTTAATTATCCCACAAAATAACTTGAGATTCACTTGCGCGTGCAGTTAAACAGTTTATTAGGAACAATCAAAGCTGAATTTCAAAGCTAAATTTTTAGCATTATTACTCCATTCACAAAATCTTTCAGAAATCATTCTAATATTCTGATTTTTTATGTACTAAAAAAAAAACATTTTTTATTGTATTATTATTATTATTAATTTGAAAAGAGATGATTTTTTTTTATTAATTGAAAGAACAGCATCGTTTCTAACATGATTATTGTATGTATCATCACTTGTGTGCTAAATAAGTTTATATATATATATATACCGACTCCCAGCTTTTAAATGGTATAGTGTATATTGTTACACTTGGAGTAAGACTGGAGTACTGATGCTGAAAATTTAGCTTTGATCACAGGAATACATTACATTTTAAAATATATTCAAATAGAAAGCAGTTATTTTAAATAGCAAAAATATTTCACAATATTACTGCTTTAGCAGATGCAACTTTCTGTATTTTGGATCAAATAAATGCAGGCTCATGTGTCATGTTGAAATATATAAATGAACGTCACATACCTGGTATTTCCAAAATGTATATTGTTTATGTGTTCTGAAGGACATACTTTTTTGAAGAGACGTTGAAGAGATGATAGTGTGTGCCTCACTTGGTCTTAGCTGTGTTCCAGGCTCCTGAGTGGGCTGCTTATTTGCATTGGCTGGCTTTGCAACAGGTTATTATTTATCTGAAATAAATAGTAAGCATGCTGTTTACGCAAATAAACTGGATTATTAACATTATTGTGATGGTCACTGATACTATTAGTAATTTACAGGAAAAAAAGAACACAATTACCACATAGAACATTTATTGTCAGTGTTATTTCCAGCTTACTTGATAGACTGTATTTTTATTTATTATTATTTACACCAGAGCAGATATTGATGAACAGAAGCTTAGTTACATTCTTGAAAACACAAGCATGCTTTGTATGAAGGCCTATACAATATATATAGTTATAAACATATATGGCTATATTCGTGAACTGAGAATAGCCTATCTCAGTAAAGTTTTGTCTAATCATTCTTACTGACATTAAGCTAGCAACATTATAACTCATATTACTTTTATATCGTATTGCTGCCTATGTTACAGAACATACATTTTTTTTTACAAAAAAATAAAAAACATCCTGGCATCGTGAAACATTGAGAAGATGTAAATGAAACTTAATCATGTTTCACCTGATTATACATTTAGTCAGGAATTATAGTCTGGTAAAAAAGCTAACTAATAAAATGTGTACAAGTTATATGAAAACTAATACAAGTAGATTAATAATAAAGAAGACTTACTCATGTTTATCTCTGCTGGGTCAAGCCACTTCGTTCTTCTTTCTGAGGTAATCCAAATCGTATTCCTCTCAGAGGTCTTATTGAGGTGAATTATGTCTTATTCCTCTCAGCGCGAAGTGAACAGTAACATTTAAAAAATGTGAAGTACAGTCTCGCTGCTTTGTTTGCTCTGATGAGGGCGGTTACCCGCGTGAGCTTCAAGATTATAATAACAATAGCGCGCTCGGCTCGTGCGAATAAAGAGCACTGAAAATCTTCTACAACAGGAGACTTAGCAGAAGAAGAAGAACCTGGGTGGAACTGTGCATGAGCCTTTTAAAGTCTGAGACTTTTCACACCTCTCAGGATGGGCTTGTCCAATGAGAAAGGAAGTGGGAGGTTGGAAATACTGGGGAGTTTTACGACCCTTTGTTTGAAAGCATGGAAACTTGCACATGTAACTGGATCAGAAGTTGATATTCAAACTAGTAAAGATTCTTAGAACACCAATATGTTGCATAGGTATCAACATACAACATACCCTCTCAATTAGATCATCCAAAGGTGAATTCATAGATACTAAACATGGTAAGATTACATATAGGTAAGATTACATGAACGAGTGGTTTTATCATAAGCATTCATAAAACAGTCAAATTCAACAAACAAAATACAAAAACGGCAATAATATACACAATGACCAGAAGGATATGTGTTCATTCGAAGAGAGGATTTCTTATGAATTTATTAGAGAAGAGTCCGTTTTTACGGCGTTGTGTGTCTGTTTTAGAGAGACTTGAGTAAGAGTTGCTTTGCCCACATTCCTTTGAGCCATAAAACTAGTGTTATCAGATAGTTTGTCTTTGGTTGCTATGGAACCAGAGGCATGTTCTGCCTTTTTAAGGTGTTAGTTGCATTTCGGGGGAAGGGTCCATAGACCCTTTGGTTAGATGAGGTGGCGGTAGATATTATTTATTAAATATAACAAATAGTTGTGTGTCTGATTGATCCAAATGCTACAATGTTTGTATATATTCTTTATTTTTTATTTACAAAGCTGTCATTTAACATTTTATAGGAAATGAACAACTGCTTCAACAACTGAGAGCAAGGCAGTCTCGGTTGAATGTCCACTTCTGAAACCAGACTGGTTGCTGTCGAGGAGGTTGGGTAACACTTTATAATAATGTTCAGTTATAAGTCATTTATAAATTATTAGTTAATGATAAACTAATCATTTACAAAACATGGCTATACATGCATAAATGATTAATAAGTGATAAGTTAAAATTTTAGTAATGTTTTATTAATTCAGTTATAAGTCACTTAGAAGTTATTAGTTAATTATGAACAAATAATTTACAAAACATGACTATACGTTCATAAATGATTAATGAATGGTATGCTAACGATTTACAAATGTATTGTAAGTTGTCTTAAAAAAGTTTAAATCATGAAATAAATCAAACAGATCATTACTAGATGGTTTATAAGTTATTAGTTGATACATTATTTGTCACTTATAAATCATTGAAGTATTTATGTCAAAATTGTTTTGTATAATTATCTCAATAAAAAAAAAAGTTAATCATGAACAAATGATGAACAAACCATTAGTAAATGATCAGTATATGATTTATTGATGAAGTTGTACGCTGGTCTGTGTTCAAAAGCACAAACATGCAGGTATTCTAAAGCACTATTTTTAATTTATTTGTTTTGAAGTGGATAAACATTTAAAAAAGCCTTAGTCAGGTGATTCCAGTGGCTTGTGTTAAATCCTTTCACTCATCAGCACAGACTTGTGTTCTGTGTGGAGTGTGTGGGATCTAGTGAAAAAGTGAACCTCTGAACCACTTTTACCTTCCACTGAAGCTCACATCAGGTGCACAGAGTTAAAGACTCCATGTGTGTAAGAGAAGACCCTCACCAGTCAGCACTTACACTGCAGTTCACACTACAAAGTGTTCAACGCCTGTTATAGATGATGTAAGCACATGAATAAATCATTTACAAAGCTTTCTGCATCCCCTAATCTAAAGTGTAAACTATTCATCACTTGCAAATGTGTTACATATCATTTGTAGACCTTTCTTACCTGTTACAAATTATTTGTATATGTAAACAAGTCATTTATAACACTTTCTGCATACCCTAATCCAGTGATTTTCAACCTGGGTCACGATGGTATTGCAGGTGGGCCGCCAATTACTATTGAAATAAATAATAATATTGTTAATATATGTAAAAATGTCAAAGTCATAACATAATAACATCATTTCATATATATAATTAAATAAGCCCGAGTTATTTTCTGTTCATTGCCAGTTCATTCTAGGGCTGTGCGATAGAAATCGTCACGCGATTTCTAAATCACTTTATAGCATGATTTTCCGCGGCCCTGACCTCCCGCAGTATGCCATCCGATCTAATCAGAATGCAACGCGCCTAGCGCGAGAACAGAACAGACTGGGCATATGCCTACGTAACTCCAGGTTCACACTCTGTCTGTGATGCGCCTTTTTTCCGAGCCCATGTTAACGGATCAGAGCATTCACACTGCACGCGGAAAAAAGGCTAGAAATAAAAATGTGCGAAAAATAATTAATATCTAGCACATGAGCATAGAGAGAGTTGTGAGTGCACAGGATGCAGTTTGAGCGAGAGGAGACAGGTTTTAAGTGCGCGCACTCTCTCCAGACGAGAGCAGCGTCTATCTGAGCACACACCTCTGGTTTTGTGAGAAAGCAAAGGAAATCTGCGTGCGAGCGGACAGATTCGCGCTCGTGCTCGTTATTTAATGTGCTTTTGCGTTACAATAATGCGCTCTCTCTGCACCGCATACACATACTATATACGCACTGCTGATGGAGTACGTGTGAACCTGTATAATGTATAACAAATCTATTTCAACACCTGAGGCACGCTACAATGAGCTCTATGACCAATGCATGGCAAAAAATAAAAAAAGTCCCTGGACAAAAGATTTATTTATTTATATTTTTTTGCCATAAGTCTAGAAATTTTGTTACACCTTTACTTAGTGATTATTTTGACTTATGTCTGTTCTAGAGACATGTTACAACTTTTTGATAAAGCTCTAATTGATTTTGTTTTGGAAAAATGTTTCAAATTCATCCTGAATGCATTTATGACTGTAAAGCATATCTGTGTGTGTCAAAATTGTGATTAAAATCGAAATCGCAAAATTGATCAAAGAAATCGCGAAAAGTTTTTTTTTTTTTTTGTCCATATCGCACAGCCCTAGTTCATTCAATAAATACAGTTAACAATCTAGCTTCTGAGTACTAAGTTATTAACCCAACAATAGCGGGGTCAGTTAATTTTTTTGCAGTGGGCCGCACAAACATATGTGTTTGGTTGTGTGGGCCGCGAGTTGAAAAAGGTTGGGAACCACTGCCCTAATCAAAAATGTAAACTATTCATCACTTCTAAATGTATTACATATCATTTGCAGATCTTTCTAAATTATGCATAAACTGCAGTTGGTAAATTTACATTGTATTTGCCATATGCAAAGGTTGTGGTATACCTTTCAGTTACAGGATATACAAATCTATACAAATCCCTTTTCAAATATGATATTTAAATATTTTTATGCAAATGTACTTTACTATTATATATATATCTTTGAGCCCCTAACTCACTCCTTCTACACAACTTTTTAGCCACTTCACAAAAATAAAAACGCAATATAGATATATATTGACAGTTATCTTAGTTAATATATCATTGTATAAAAAGGATCATTTTAAGCTCCCTACTCCGCCCTATAATCTTAAACATAACCATTTTGACAATATACAAAGTGTAACAGGCAGATAAATGTATGTTAGTCACAATAATTTAAAACATTACAAAAAGCAGTATAAATAACAGATAAAATGACGCGTGTGCTACATTACCAGTGTTCTGACAGCAAAACAATTTTGTGTGAGTTACAGAATGAAATTAAAGTGTTTAATCGCAGCAAACATTCTCCTGATCTGCATTTCCATCCTTTCCATCCAAGTGTCGCACTGCATCTCACTCAAAACAATTTGGCATGTCGCAAACAATCTACGGTGGTCGCAAATCACAAGTGACAGCCAATAAGGAGCGAGGTTTGACGTCACTGCCGCAAACTTGTGTCGTTGTGTTGAAGCACCAATTTTGAAAGTTTTAATGGATGAAACAGCAGATATGTATTATTATTAATGTATAATGATTATTTTACGGCAAACAAATCTTTTTCTCACACAGTGGTATCATACGACTTCTGAAGACTTGGAATAAAATGCACAAAATAATGGACTAAGTTTATGGTGCGTTTACATGTTATGGTGAGCAGCTGTCCCATGGGAAACAAAATAAAAAATAGAGAGTGACAGAGTGTTAATTTATATATATATATATATATATATATATATATATATATATATATATATATCATTACATTTATACATTACATAAATTCAATTAGCAGACGCTTTTATCCAAAGCGACTTACAAATGAGGACAATGGAAGTAATCAAAAACAACAAAAGAGCAATGATATATAAGTGCTATAACAAGTCTCAGTTAGCCTAAACGCAGTTTACGTAGCAAGGGCTTTTAATAATATAATAAATAAAAAGAAAACAGATAGAATAGAAAAAGAATAGAGCAAGCTAGTATTAGAGGTCTTTTTTAGAGGGTCAAATAAAGATAGAATAAAGATAGAATACAAAAACAAAAAAAATATAAAATATGGAAGACCTGAACCGCATGGTAAAAAAAAAAAAGAAACTTATCTCGTTATTTCGACATATTAAGTCGTTATTTCGACATAATAACTCGTTATTTCGACATAATAAGTCGTTATTTCGACATAATAACTCGTTATTTCGACTTAAGTCGTTATTTCGACATAATAACTCGTTATTTCGACTTAAGTCGTTATTTCGACATAATAACTCGTTATTTCGACATATTAAGTCGTTATTTCGACATAATAACTCGTTATTTCGACTTAACTCGTTATTTCGACTTATTAAGTCGTTATTTCGACATAAGTCTCATTATGTTAAGGCTTGTGTCAAGTTCAGTATGAGCCACTAGAGGGCAGAATAAGACCCGTGAATCCAAAGAACGCATTGTATTTATGTTGACCTTAAGCACTTTTACAAGTTGGTGCTCCAATTTCTCAGAGGTTTTGTGCTAATTGCCAGTATTGCTCTTTCATCCACCTTTTTATCTGTTTGATTTGCTTTATTTGTTAATTTTAAACAATCATATTATCGCCTATTATTTTTTTCTTCAATATTTTGCTTCATGTGCTTGACCTTTATTGTCCCGATCAGAAATTCTATTTTAAATCAACTTGGCTTGCACTGTGTTAGCCTACGACTACTACAGATTCCACTACTGTGGCTATTATTATTATTATTTTATCTGTTATTGTTGTTGCTGTCCGTGATAAGAGCAGACGATTTGGCAAAACATAGTGTGGTCGTACGAATTCGTATGAATAAACCACCTCGTAAAATATGTACGAATTGCCGTGAGATTGGGTTGTTAATCCTGCAGATTATTTGCTAGCGGTGCTTACAAGATAAAATAATAGCTAATAATAATACAAATAAATAAAATAATCTTATATTTTCACGGCTGCTGCATGTTACTGACAAAAACAGAAATTACTTTATTCATAACCAGGGCCGGATTAAGACCAAATTGGGGGTGATGCTGCAGCCCAAAAAAGGGCCTATTTTTTCTCGGACATTGGTGCATGTGTGCGTTCAACACTCAACACACACGTGCACTCAGAACCGACCAAGAAGTGACGCAACCAGCCAGCCTTTATTAAACATGAATAATAATAATGACTTATTATTGTAACAACTCGAGATTAACATTAAGCTATGTAATATCAACATTAAAAAGCAATGTCTGAAAAAATGAAACAATCTAAAACTCCAGATAAAACTTATCCTAAGCATATAAACTCTTACTTACAACCTATTGCAAGCGCGTGTATTCTTCGATCGTTTTCAGTGAAGTCAAGGCTGCGCAGCAGCTCATGCTCAATGCTCATAAGCTTAACCTTTCCTGCCCACTTGAAGACCGCAGCTTCTCTTTGACTATTCCCAACTTTGAAAAGCTCCGCTCGCCGGAGGCATTGGACACCATCATGCACAGATAGATACGCAACCCAATTTCGACGTTTGGAAATGTCTGAGAAAAATTCAACAATGACAAAAGCTTGTAAAAGTTCTGCTGATTTGTTCACAGTCACCGGTAACAGGCTCTGCATTGTCAACTGTGTGTGTGCATGCTGCACGGGCTGCAATCACTTGATTTTTTAGGACTCCTTTTAGTCATAAATATAATCCGAATTGTAAAGGTTTGCCTTTATTTGTGTACATTCACAATAAACACAAATCTCTGTGATTTTTAAAAATAAGCCTAAAGAAAAAAATAGGAAGTCGCTTTCTGCCGACTTCATTTCGCGCAGCACAAAAATGAACCGAAACTTTGCACAGTTTTTCTTTCATTTTCTTAATTTATGATTTAGTAAAAAAATATATTTCTGGTGTAGGCCTATTTATTCATTATATTTATATAGGCCTATATATAGCCAAACTTTATGTTTTTCTGTTAGTATTTTTAATGGGTCACAGACACCTTTCTAATTAATTCAGTTCTAATTTAAGATAATCTTGTTGGTTAATGGTTAATAATCGGTCGGTTAGGGGAAAAAAATAACGAAATTAAAATCCCTAGTTACGTCAGTAACATCACGGGTGCAAAAAAATATAGAATAATAGCAGCTGTATAATAAGTAATGCTGTTTGGGCGTCGAAAGTCGGACTCCAAATTTCTTATAAGAATTATTTGAGGTTAATATAGTAAAGGAAAACTGTTCAGCTTCCAGAAAATTCTCGTCCATTTTCATCTGGGTCTGGGCCTAATGCTGCAGCATCAATAGCACCCACCTTAATCCGGCCCTGTTCATAACCAATACAACTCCATTTGAATTTTTCTTTAGCCTGTGATCAATAACATGCAATAAAATATGATACTACTAATTAATCTAAAAAAATTAGCATATTTCATCCGACCAATAAAAAGAAAAGTGTTTTTTTTAATACAAAAAAAGTCAACCTTCAAATAATTATGTTCAGTTATGCACTCAATACTTGGTTGGGAATCCTTTTGCAGAAAATGACTGCTTCAATGCGGTGTGGCATGGAGGCAATCAGCCTGTGGCACTGCTGAGGTGTTATGGAGGCCCAGGATGCTTCGATAGCGGCCTTAAGCTCATCCAGACTGTTGGGTCTTGCGTCTCCCAACTTTCACTTCACAATATCCCACAGATTCTCTATGGGGTTCAGGTCAGGAGAGTTGGCAGGCCAATTGAGTACAGTAATACCATGGTCAGTAAAACCATTTACCAGTGGTTTGGCACTGTGAGCAGGTGCCAGGTTGTGCTGAAAAACGAAATCTTCATCTCCATAAAGCTTTTCAGCAGATGGAAGCATGAAGTGCTCTAAAATCTCCTGATAGCTAGCTGCATTGACCCTGCCCTTGATAAAACACAGTGGACCAACACCAGCAGCTGACATGGCACCCCAGACCATCACTGACTGTGGGTACTTGACACTGGACTTCAGGCATTTTGGCATTTCCTTCTCCCCAGTCTTCCTCCAGACTCTGGCACCTTGATTTCCGAATGACATGCAAATTAGCTTTCATCCGAAAAAAGTACTTTGGACCACTGAGCAACAGTCCAGTGCTGCTTCTCTGTAGCCCAGGTCAGGCGCTTCTGGCCGCTGTTTTCTGGTTCAAAAGTGGCTTGACCTGGGGAATGGCGGCAACTGTAGGCCATTTCCTGCACACGCCTGTGCACGGTGGCTCTGGATGTTTCTACTCCAGACTCAAGTCCACAATCTTCCTCAGGGTCCGGTCACCTCTTCTCTCGTTGTGCAGCGTTTTTTGCCACACTTTTTCCTTCCCACAGACTTCCCACTGAGGTGCCTTGATACAGCACTCTGGGAACAGCCTCGATTCGTTCAGAAATTGTTTTCTGTGTCTTACCCTCTCGCTTGAGGGTGTCAATGATGGCCTTTCTGGTCAGCAGTCAGGTCGGCAGTCTTACACCAGGCTGGGAGTTTTTTAAAAGCCTCAGGAATCTTTTGCGGTGTTTAGAGTAATTAGCTTGATTCAGATGATTAGGTTAATAGCTCGTTTAGAGAACCTTTTCATGATATGCTAATTTTTTGAGATATGAATTTTGGGTTTTCATGAGCTGTTGTCACGGTTCATGAATCGGCTTGTCTCACACTGAGGTGTCTGTGTGAGTGTAATTGTGTGGGTGTGGTTACTCATTGTGTTGATAGTGTCACCAGCTGTCGTTGATTTTCACCTCTCTTTATATGTCAGTAAAATCCCCTCTCATGTTGTCAGATCGTTGTGGTTGTTCCCTGGTGTGCGTCCTGTTCTTGTGTCTCGTCAGGGCAAGCCCCCCTCCGTTCTCCGTTGGATTTCATCAGTTCTTCAGTTTCGTGTCGTTTGGATTTCGTCAGTTCCTTGTGTCGTCTGGATGTTCCACGGTTCCTGGGTTCTGTTCTCTTCACGCTCTTCACCGCACCACCACCGGATCGCCATCTCGCCCCTGCTTCACCACCCACCACCTGAGTGTTTGTCCCCCGTCCCGTGTCTGTACTCTGACCATCATTATAATTAAACTTGTTTACTTGCATCTTGCATCCTCTCATTATTCATCACAGAACGATCTGACCAAAACATTGATGCAGCAAGCACTTCTCAACTCCAGGATTTCATCGCTCACAGTATCTCACGTATGGACGAGCAGGAAGAGAACATCTCAGGCACAGGTCGAGTGGTACAAGCACTCGTGAAGCAGGTGTCCGAGCTCACCCAACAGGCTTCTACGAACTCCCACTGCGCTCTCCACGCCGCCCGTTCCCCCACCACCAGCGCCCGGCAGCAGCGGTAGGACCAGAGCCACGCCTACCCACACCAGAAGGATATTCCGGTGAGCCTGAATTTTGTAGAGCATTCCTCACGATATGTTCCATGCATTTTGCTTTACAACCACGTACTTTTCAGAGCGAACAGACCAAGGTAGCGTTTTGTGCTCACCCTGCTGTCAGGAAGAGCAGCGCTTTTGGGGAACGGCGGTGTGGGAGAACGAACACAACTGCTGCACCCTCGTTCCAGGCATTCTCCGAAGAAATGAGGAGAGTTTTTCGATCGGGCAGTGGCGGGTAAGGAGGCGGCCAGATTACTCGCCGAACTGCGACAGGAAGAAGGCTCGGTGGCGGACTTCTCCATTCGGTTCCGCACCCTGGCTGCCGTTGGAGAGCATGGGAATGGGCTGGCTGACCGCGTTTATAAGGAGATATACGCCATGGATTTACCAGAAACACTGAACGGACTGATAGAACTGGCCCTGAGAGTGGACGCGCGTCTTAATCGCGTAACCCGGCTGATGCGTCCCAGCCGTCCACAGCCCAGCCCAGAGAACCACCAGGCCGATGGTGCGAGCGCGGTCAGCCCCGCATTCGATCATGACCCCCTGCAGGTGGGGAGAGCTCGGTCCCTTTCCCCGGGAGGAGAGAGAGAGGCGGAGATCCCAGGGACTTTGCCTCTACTGCGGCCGGGCGGGCCACTTCATCCACTCCTGTCCGGTAAAAAGAGCAGGCCCAGTAGTAAGTATGAGGCTACTATCGGGTGGGATCTCCGCCGAGAAGGTCCTCATCACCATCATCGACCCTCCTCCCGGTAAGACTGAGATGGCAGACGTTGACGCACTGCACCAATGCACTACTGGATTCAGGAGCGGAGGGTAATTTCATGGATTTTAAGTTGGCTGTTCAACTGCAGATCCCCATCACTCCCCTCTCGCACCAGATCACCGTCAACGCACTCAATGGACAAGAACTTCCCCGGATCACTCATTCCACCGAGAGTATCACCCTCATCACTTCTGGCAATCACACCCGAAACCCTCTCATTTCTCCTCATGGACTCACCACTTGCACCAGTGGTTTTGGGACACCCGTGGCTCTTTGAACACAACCCCCGGGTCGACTGGTGCACTAAACACAATTTCCACATGGAGTAACCACTGTCATGAATCTTGTTTAGTGTCTGCCTGTCCTCTGTGTCTGGTTCTGTGTTTCAGAGTAAGGCAGCGGATTTGTCTAACGTGCCCGCGGAGTACCTCGACCTGAAGGAAGTGTTCAGTAAGTCCCGTGCTGCTTCTCTCCTCCGCATCGTTCCTATGACTGTGCTATAGATCTACTGCCAAGTAAGACTCCGCCTAAAGGCAAACTTTACTCTCTTTCTGTTCCTGAGAGGGAGGCCATGGAGAAATATATTTCTGATTCTCTGGCCTCTGGGTTCATCCAGCCTTCCTCTTCTCCTGCGGGGGGGCGGGGTTCTTTTTCGTTGGAAAGAAGGATGGTTCTCTGCGGCCTTGCATTGACTACCGAGAGCTGAACAATATCACGGTAAAGAATTCTTATCCTTTACCGTTGATGTCTTCAGCTTTCGAGAGGTTGCAGGGAGCATCCATTTTCACAAAACTGGACTTACGCAATGCATATCATTTGGTTCGCATCAGGAAGGGGGATGAATGGGAAAACCGCTTTTAATACCCCCAGGGGGCACTTTGAATATTTGGTTATGCCCTTCGGGCTTTCCAACAGCCCAGCGGGTTTTCCAGGCACTTGTGAATGACGTGTTGAGAGACATGGTAGATCAATTCATATATGTTTACCTGGATGACATATTGATTTTCTCTTCATCTCTCCAGGAACATGTTCAACACGTCAGGCGAGTGCTCCAGAGACTCTTAGAGAATGGGCTTTTTGTCAAGGCAGAGAAATGCTCGTTTCATGCACAGTCTGTTCCCTTCCTGGGGTACATCATCTCTTCTGAGGGAGTGCGCATGGACCCTGACAAGGTTAAGGCTGTGGTAGATTGGCCAAGTCCAGATTCCCGTAAGGCCCTACAGCGGTTTCTGGGGTTCGCCCATTTTTTAACCGCCGTTTCATTCGCAACTTCAGCCAACTAGTCGCACCTCTGACTGCCTTGACCTCCCCCCGAACGAACGTTCAGGTGGTCGAACACTGCCGAGGCAATGTTCACCAACCTCAAGAGTCGATTCGTTTCGGCTCCCATTCTCGTCACCCCTCTGATCCCACACGTCAGTTTCGTGGTGGAGGTCGACGCGTCAGAGGTGGTGGAGTAGGAGCAGTGCTTTCACAACGCGCTTCCTCAGACGATAAGACCCATCCCTGCGCGTTCTTTTCTCATCGATTATCGCCTGCCGAACGTAATTATGACATTGGTAACAGAGAGTTGTTGGCAGTTAAGTTAGCGTTGGAGGAGTGGCGTCATTGGTTAGAAGGGTCTGGGGTACCTTTTATCGTTTGGACCGACCATAAGAATATTGAATACATCAGATCAGCTAAAAGACTCAACTCCAGGCAGGCTCGGTGGGCTCTTTTTTTTCGGACGTTTTGATTTTGCTCTCTCGTACCGCCCCGGGTCAAGAAACATCACACCCGACTCTTTATCTCATATTTTTGATCCATCCGAACGCCCGGTCACTCCGAGTGTATTTTACCTGAGAAAGTTTGTCATCTCCACTCTGGTATGGGAGATCGAATCGAAGGTTAAGACAGCCTTAGAAGGGGGTAACACCTCCGCCTGGTTGCCCACCGAGTCGTTTGTTTGTGCCAGAGGGGTTACGGTCCGACGTTATTCGATGGGGTCATTGTTCCAACGTGGCTTGTCATCCAGGAGTGACTCGCACTGGTTTTTCTAGTTAAGCAACGATTCTGGTGGCCACTTATGGCTCGCGACATTCACGATTTTGTTTTGGCTTGTTCAGTCTGTGCCACTGGTAAGACATCTAACCGACCCCTAGACGGGTTACTTCGACCCGCTGCCTGTCCCTTCGAGACCCTGGTCCCATATCGCTCTAGATTTTGTCACCGCCCTCCCGCCCTATCTAATGGCATGACGGTTGTGTTTTAACAACGTAGTGGACCGGTTCTCGAAGGCAGCTCATTTCATTCCCTTGCCCAAATTACCCTCCGCCAAGGAGACAGCGGTCGCCAAGGAGACATCACGTCTTTCGGTTACATGGCCTCCCGATGGACGTGGTCTCTGACAGGGGTCCCCAATTCGTATCCAAATTTTGACAAGAATTTTGTAAATTACTGGGGGCCACGGTCAGTCTGTCCTCGGGCTATCATCCCCAGAGCAATGGTCAGTCTGAGCGAGCCAATCAGGACCTGGAGAGAATGTTGCGATGTCTGGTTGCCAAGAATCCGTCCTCCTGGAGTCAACAGCTCTCTATGTGGGAGTACGCCCACAATTCGTTGCCAGTGTCATCCACGGGCCTCTCTCGCCATTTAAGTGTAGTTTAGGTTACCAGCCACCAATTTTTCCTAGTCTGGAATCCGAAGTCGCGGTCCCCTCCGCTCACGCATTCGTCCAGAGGTGCCGCCGTACTTGGACTAGAGCCCGTGAGACTCTACTCCAAGCAGGGGGGCGCATGAAGGCCAAGGCCGATCGCCACCGGTCAAAGCCTCCCGTTTACCGTCGTGGGTCAAAAAAGTGTGGCTTTCTACTAAGAATATTCCTCTCCGCTCCGTGTCTAACAAGTTAGCTCCCAAATTCATTGCCCGTTTCCTGTCACCAAAATTATTAGTCCGGTGGCAGTCCGACTCAAACTTCCTCCGGCGTACAGGAGAATTCACCCCGCCTTCCATGTGTCTAAAATCAAGCCCGTGTTTTATTCTCCCATTAACCCGCCTGCCCCGGTTCCCCCCCGCCGCCCCTCGTAGATGGAGAACCTACCTATTTGGTTAATTGTATTCCGGACTCGAGATGGAGGGGACACGGATTTCAGTACTTGGTGGACTGGGAAGGTTACGGTCTGGAGGAGAGAAGTTGGGTTCCCTGCTAGGGACATTCTGGATCACTCCCTTATCGATGATTACAATCGACAGGTAAGGTTGTCGGGGAACGCCAGGAGGCGTTCCTAGTGGGAGGGGTACTGTCACGGTTCATGAATCGGCTGTCTCACACTGAGGTGGGTGTCTGTGTGAGTGTAATTGTGTGGGTGTGGTTACTCATTGTGTTGATTAGTGTCACCAGCTGTCGTTGATTTCACCTCCCTTTATATGTCAGTAAATTCCCTCTCATGTTGTCAGATCGTTGTGGTTGTTCCCTGGTGTGCGTCCTAATCTTCTCAGGGTCCGGTCACCCTCTTCTCGTTGTGCAGCGTTTTTTTTTGCCACACTTTTTCCTTCCCACAGACTTCCCACTGAGGTGCCTTGATACAAGCACTCTGGGAACAGCCTATTCGTTCAGAAATTTCTTTCTGTGTCTTACCCTCTCGCTTGAGGGTGTCAATGATGGCCTTCTGGTCAGCAGTCAGGTCGGCAAGTAGTCTTACCCATGATTGCGGTTTTGAGTAATGAACCAGGCTGGGAGTTTTTAAAAGCCTCAGGAATCTTTTGCGGTGTTTAGAGTTAATTAGTTGATTCAGATGATTAGGTTAATAGCTCGTTTAGAGAACCTTTTCATGATATGCTAATTTTTTTGAGATATGAATTTTGGGTTTTCATGAGCTGTTGTCACGGTTCATGAATCGGCTGTCTCACACTGAGGGTGTCTGTGTGAGTGAATTGTGTGGTGGTGTGGTTACTCAATTGTGTTGATTAGTGTCACCAGCTGTCGTTGATTTCACCTCTCTTTATATGTCAGTAAATTCCCTCTCATGTTGTCAGATCGTTGTGTGGTTGTTCCCTGGTGTGCGTCCTGTTCTTGTGTCTCGTCAAGCCCCGTTCTCTGTTGGATTTCGTCAGTTCTTCGTGTCATTTGGATTTCGTCAGTTCCTCGTGTCGTCTGGATGTTCAACGGTTCCTGGGGTTCTCTTCACGCTCTTCACCACACCACCCCCGGATCGCCATCCTCGTCCCTGCTTCACCACCCACCACCTGAGTGTTTGTCCCCGGCCCGTGTCTGTACTCTGACCATCATATAATTAAACTTGTTACTTGCATCTTGCATCCTCTCATTATTCATCACAGCTGTATGCCAAAATCATCAGTATTAAAACAATAAAAGACCTGAAACTATTTCAGTTGGTGTGCAATGAATCTAAAATATATGAAAGTTTAATTTTTATCATTACATTATGGAAAATAATGAACTTTTATCACAATATGCTAATTTTTTTCCTCAAAAAAAACTCCTATTTTATTTTATTTTTATTTTTTTTTTATTTTATTTTTTTAATCTTGCAAGCACCGCAACCAAAGAATCCGTGGGATTAATCAACTCGGCTCGTCTGCCGCCTCTCTCCTGTTGATTGAAAATGAACTGAGCTCGCGGTTGCAGCTTGTTCGGTTGTGCTTGGGTCAGTAGCTACAGAAGGGATGAAAGGGGCGTTTCACCCGCCGCCCACACATTCAAAACAAATATTAAAGCATAATCTATTTTTTACCCAAAATCAAAAAAATACGAAAAAATCCAGCTAAAATTTAGTTGTCCGTTTCTTAAAACAAAAGAAAAACGAAAAATCAACTGTTTCTCATTTCTCTTTATTTCTTTTTAAGTAGAAAATCAAATGACCAAAAGATACACGGACCTGAAATCTACTTGATTAAAGCATGTTCACAACCGAAACATAATTAATTGAGCTGTACATACATGTTTCATTTTTTGTAAATTCAAAGAACCTGCCATGTTTATTTTTTTTTCAGTGTAGGTTTCATAATTTCCGTCTGCTCTTATCATGGACAGCAAACAACCAAATAACAGATAAAATAATAATAATAATAGCCACAGTAGTGGAACCTGTAGTATATCGAAGGCTAACACAGTGCAAGCCAAGTTGATTAAAATAGAATTTCTGATCAGGACAATAAAGGTCAAGCACATGAAGCAAAATACTGAAGAAAAAATAATAGGCGATAATATGATTGTTTAAAGTTGAACAAATAAAGCGCAAAAGTAATAAAAAGGTGGATGAAAGAGCAATACTGGCAATTAGCACAAACCCTCTGAGAAATTGGAGCACCAACTTGTAAAAGGTTGCTTAAGGTCAACATAACTACAATGCGTTTCTTTGATTCACGGTCTTATTCTGCCCTCTAGTGGCTCATACTGGAACTTAACACAAGCCTTAACATTGAGACCTTATGTCGAAATAACGACTTAAGTCGAAAAAATAACAAGTTTTTATGGTCGAAATAACGAGATATTATGTCGAAATAACGAGATATTATGTCGAAATAACGAGATATTATGTCGAAATAACGAGATATTATGTCGAAATAATGATTAAGTCGAAAGGGCAACGAGATATGTCGAAATAACGACTTAAGACGAAATACACGAGTTATTAATGTCGAATAAAGTGGCACAATACAAAAGCATCTCTGTCAAGTCAAGTCATCTTTATTTATATAGCGCTTAAAAAAAAAAATATCGCCAAAAAAAAATGTCAAGTCAAGTCATCTTTATTTATATAGCGCTTTAAACAAAAAAGATTGCGTCAAAGCAACGAACAACAATAATAGTGGAAAACAGTGTCAATAATGCAAAATGACAGTTAAAGGCAGTTCATCATTGAATTCAGTGATGTCATCATGGCAGCTCAGTTCAGTTTAAATAGTAATCTGTGTGCATAATTTGCAATCAAGTCAACGATATCACTGTAAAGGAAGTGTCCCCAACTAAGCAAGCCAGAGGCGACAGCGGCAAGGAACCAAAACTCCATCATGGACAGAATGGAGAAAAAAACCTGGGAGAAACCAGGCTCAGTTGGGGGGGCCAGTTCTCCTCTGGCGCAGACGAAACCAGCAGTTCAATTTCAGGCTGCAGCAAATCAGATTGTGCAGAAGAATCATCTGTTTCCTGTGGTCTTGTCCGGTGGTCGTCCTGAGACAAGGTCTTTACAGGGGATCTGTCCTCTGGGGCTCTAGTTGTCCTGGTCTCCGCTGTCTTTCAGGGCTGTAGAGGTCCTTTCTAGATGCTGAATCCACCCAGCTGGGCTTGAAATACGTAATGGATCCGGGTGACTGCAGTGACCCTCTGACTTGGATACAGACTGGATCTGGTTTACGCTACGGTGACCTCGGAATAAGAGAGAACAGACTAATATGAGAAAAAATGTAGATGCCATTCTTCTAACGATGTAGCAAGTACATCGGGTGTTATGGGGAAGTGTTCCTGGTTCCGGTTTAACCTAATTAGTTGCAGCCCAAAAATCCTTTAAACGGATTTTGGATATTAGAAGTGTATTAGTATGTTATGTGTAAGCCAGTTAAAAGAGATGGTCCTTAATCTAGATTTAAACTGCAAGAGTGTGGCCTGCCTCCCGAACAATGTTAGGTAGGTTATTCCAGAGTTGGGGCGCTAAATAGGAGAAGGATCTGCCGCCCCAGCAGTTGACTTTGATATTCTAGGTCTTATCAAATTGCCAGAGTTTTTAGAACGCAGCAGACGTGGAGGACTATAATGAACAAAAGCGCTCGTTCAAATACTGAGGTGCTAAACCCATTCAGGGCTTTATAAGTTAATAAGCAAGATTTTAAAATCTATACGATGTTTGATAGGGAGCCAGTGCAGTGTTTGACAGGACAGGGCTAATATTGTCATACTTCCTGGTTCCAGTAAGAACTCTAGCTGCTGCATTTTGGACTAACTGGAGTTTGTTTTACTAAGCGTGCAGAACAACCACCCAAGAAAGAGCATTACAATAGTCTAACCTTGAGTAGGTCATAAACGCATAGATTAACATTTCTGCATTTGACATTGAGAGCATAGGCCGTAATTTAGATATATTTTTAAGATAAAAAAAAATGCAGTTTTAAAAATGCTAGAAACATGGATTTCTAAGGAAAGGTTGCTATCAAATAGCATACCTAGGTTCCTAACTGATGACGAAGAATTGACAGAGCAGCCATAAAGGCTTAGGACAACGTTCTAGGTCATTACATGCAGAGCTTTTAGGCCCTATAATTAACACCCTCTGTTTTTTTTCAGAATTTAGCAGTAAGAAATTACTGTCATCCAGTTTTTTTATATCGAGTCTATGCATTCCGTTAGTTTTTCAAATTGGTATGTTTCGCCGGGCCGCGGAAGAAATATAGAGCTGAGTATCATCAGCATAACAGTGAAAGCTAACACCGTGTTTTCCTGATGATATCTCCCAAGGGTAACATGTAAAGCGTGAAGAGTAACGGCCCTAGTACTGAGCCTTGCGGTACTCCATACTGCCCTTGTGGAACGATATGATTATTACCTCTTCATTCACTGCTACGAATTGATGGCGGTCATATAAGTACAATTTTAAACCATGCTAATGCACTTCCATTAATGCCAACAAAGTGTTTCTAGTCTATGCAAAAGAATAGTGTGGTCAATAGTGTCGAACGCAGCACTAAGACCAATAGCACTAATAGAGAGATACAACCACGATCAGATGATAAGAGGCAGGTCATTTGTAACTCTAAGGAGAGCAGTCTCAGTACTATGATACGGTCTAACTCCCTGACTGGAAATCCTCACAGATGTCATTTTTCTCCAAGAAGGAATATAATTGTGAGGATACTACCTTTTCTAGTATCTTCGAGATCGGTCTATAATTAACAAGTTCTTTGGGGTCAAGTTGTGTTTTTTTGATGAGAGGCTTAATAACAGCCAGTTTGGAAGGTTTTGGGGACATACCCTAATAACAATGAGGAATTAATAATAGTCAGAAGAGGATCTATGACTTCTGGAAGCACCTCTTTTAGGAGCTTAAATGGAATAGGGTCTAACATACAGTTTATTTGGTTTAGATGATTTAACAACGTTTATACAATTCTTCCTCTCCTATAGTAGAGAATGAGTGGAACTTTGTTCCTCAGGGGATCTACTAGTGCACACTGTCTGATGTGATACTGTAGCTGATGGCTGCATGGTTACAATTTTATCTCTAATAGTATCGACTTTAGAAAGTAAAGTAGTTCATAAAGTCATTACTGCTATGATGTGAGAAATGTCAACACTTGTTGATGCTTTATTTTTTTCATTAATTTCAGCCACTGTATTGAATAAATACCTGGGGTTATGTTTGTTTTCTTCTAAAAAGAGACGAAAAGTAATCAGATTTAGCAGTTTTTAATGCTTTTCTGTAAGATAGGTTAACTTTCCCTCCAAGCAATAAGAAATACTTCTAGTTTTGTTTTTCCTCCAGCTGCGCTCCATTTTCCGGGCTGCTCTCTTTAGGGTGCGAGTGTGCTCATTACACCACGGTTGTCAGACTGTTTTCCTTAAACCTTCCTTAAGCGTAAAGGAGCACTGTATTTAAAATGCTAGAAAAGAGAGAGTCCATAGTTTCTGTTACATCATCAAGTTGGTTCTGAGGTTTTGGATATGCTAAGGAATTGGGATACATCAGGAAGATTGACTTACAAAGCAGTCTTTTTGTGGTAGAAGTGATGGTTCACCATACTTGTAACAAGAAGTGGAAATTACAGTTTTAGCTATATGAAGTTTGCAAAAAACTAAATAATGATCTGAGATATCATCACTTGGCTGCATAATTTCAACACCATCAACATCAATTCCATGTGACATTATTTAATCTAGAGTATGATTTCGACAATGAGTAGGTCCTGAGACGTGTTGTCTAACCCCAATAGGGTTCAGAATGTCTATAAATGCTGATCCCAATCCATCTTTTTCATTATCAAACTTGGATATTAAAATCACCAACATTAAAACTTTATCTGCAGCCAGCACTAACTCGGATGAAAAATCAGCAAACTCCTTTATAAAGTGTCTGTATGGTGCCCCTGGTGGCCTGTATACAGTACAGTACCAGTACAAACATCACAGGGGAATTTTATCATTAACATTTGTTTCTCTGGGATAATGTTATATTAAGCACCCAATACTTCAAAAACGAGTTATACTTGAAGCCTGCCCTCTGAGAAATCCTGAAAACATTGTTATAGATTGAAGCAACACCTCCCCCTTTACCATTTGGACGTGGGCTTCATGTTTTATAACAGTACTCTGGGGTGTAGACTCATTTAAAATAATGTAATCATCAGTTTTTAGCCAGGTTTCTGTCAAACAGAGTGCATCTAGATTATGGATCAGTGATCATATTATTTACAAAAAGTGCTTTCGTAGAAAGGACCCTGATATTCAATAAGCCGAGCTTTATCATTTGTTTATCCGTATTGCATCTGTTTTTTTATTTGTTTGAACCTCATGATTAATTGTTGGCTCTTAATAGGGTTGGGACGTTTTTTGTATTTTCTAGCCCGGGGATCAACCACAGTCTCTATAGTGTGATTTCTAGGTGAAAGAGTCTCTATGTGCTGAGAATTAACTGACTTTCTGTGACTGGAGGCGGGCTAGCAGACGGTCGGTTTTTTAGCCAGTCTGGGTCTGCTTCCTGACCTGGCCCCCAGTTAGTCAAGTACAACAAACTCTAAGACTATGTGCCATATTTTCTAGAAAGAAGAGCGGCACCACCCCAGGAGGGTGAAGACCAAGCTCTTTTCAACAGGTCAGGTCCTGCCCCAAAAAGAAATGCTTGGCCAATTGTCTATGAAACCTATGTTTATTCTGGCGGGCACCACTTAGACATCCAGCCATTGAGTGATAACAATCTGCTATGCATCTCAGTCGAAACACCACGGGGTCAAGCAGGGAGGAAACCAGAGCATATTACAGTGTCTGACATCATGCTTGCATATTATTATTATATTTATATTTATATTATATTATATCGAAATAACGACGTTATAATGTTCGAAATAACGAGATAAGTTTTCTTTCTTTTTTTCCTCCACCCTGCGGTTCAGGGCTTCCCGTTAGAAAGGTAGTTAGATTTTTATTTTTTTTTTAAATAGAATTAGAATAGTGAGTGCAAAAGTTAGAGGGTCAAATAAAGATGGAAGAGAGATGTGTTTTAAGGCCGATTTTTGAAGATGGCTAAGGACTCAGCTGCTCGGAATTGAGTTGGGCAGGTCATTTCACACAGAGGAGGGCAACCTTTATTTTAAAAGTCCGTAAAAGTGACTGTTGTGCTTCTTTGGGATGGCACGATAAAGCGACATTCACTTGCAGAACGCAAGCTTCTAGACAGCAAATAAGTCTGAAGTAATGAATTTAGGGTAAGGGGGTGCAGAGCCAGTGGTGGTTTTCTATGCAAACATCAATGCCTTGAATTTTATGCGAGCAGCTATTGGTAGCCAGTGCAAATTGATAACAGAGGTGTGACGTGTATTCTTTTCGGCTCTCATAAAAATTAATCTTGCTGCCGCGTTCTGGATTAATTGTAAAAGGTTTGATAGAACTCGCTGGAAAGACCTGCCAAGAGAGCGTTGCAATAGTCTAGCCTGGACAGAACAAGACTTGAACAAGGAGTTGTGCAGCATGTTCCGAAAGAAAGGGGCCTGATCTTTCTTAATGTTTGAATAAGCAAATCTGCAGGATCGGACAGTTTTAGCAATATGGTCTGAGAAAGTTAGCTGATCATCATCATAACTCCAAGGTTTCTGGGTCTGGCTGTTTTTGAAGGAGTTATGGTTGATGTGTGCCTAACTTGAATGGTGAAATTGTGATGAAACGATGGGTTTGATGGAAACACAAGCAGTTTCTGTCTTGGCAAGGTTGAGTTGAAGGTGATGGTCCTTTATCCTGCAAGAAATGTCTGTTAGACAAGCTGAGATGCAAGCAGCTACCGATGGATCATCCAGGAGGATGGATGTGATGAGGTAAAGCGTTGGAGTGTCACTCAGCATAGCAATGGTATGAAAAGCAATGTTTCTGAATGACAGAACCTAATGATGCCATGTAGACAGAGACAGTGGTCCAAGAACTGAGCCCTGAGGCACCCCAGTAGTTAGATGTTGCGACTAGGGTTGACAGGAGGACCTGGTGGTTAACTGTGTCAAAAGCAGCAGATAGATCAAGCAAGATAAGTATTGAAGATTTGGGATTCTTCCGCTCTTGCCAGTCTTAGGGCTTCAACAAACTGAGAGCAAGGCAGTTTCAGTTGAATGTCCACTTCTGAAGCCAGATTGGTTGCTGTCAAGGAGTGTTGTCTGTGTGAGAAAAGGTAGAGACTTGGTTGAATACAGCTCGTTCAAGTGTTTTTGCAATGAAAGGAAGAAGGGAAACTGGTCTGTAGTTCTCTAAAAGAGTTGCGTTAAGGGTGGATTTCTTAAGTAGTGGAGTTATACGAGCCTGTCTAAATGCTGAGGGGAAAACACCGGTGTGGGGATATGTGAATGATGTTGAGTGAGTGCAGGTACAACTACAGGAGAAATGGCTTGAAGGAGATGAGATGGAATAGGATCAAGTGGACAAGTAGTAGGATGATTAGAAAGGATGAGTTTGGAGACTGTCTGCCTCAGAGAGTGAAGAGTAGGATGTGTGTATGTTTGCTGGTAAGATATGCTCAGGGGCACATTAATGCACGGGCTATAAGGGGCTGAAGCCCAGGGGCCTACACTTTGGAGGGGCCCACTGGCTGTTGGAAAATTATATTTTTTGAATAATTATTTGTATATATTGGAGTTTGCAGCAGTGACAACAGCATTCTCTAAACTCAAAGGACAACTAATTTTCAGCGACGCCCTGCTTGTAGTATTTGTAGTGAATAGTTTCAGTTTAGGTTTCCCCTACACAGTTTGTGTATAGCTGGTATGTTTCCACTGATAAACTGTGAGCGGAATGCACAATGCCCTAGTTAAGAAGCCTAGTATTGTCACGATCATTAGTTGGAGTGCCCATGAAACTTCAGTAGAGGGCACTCCACTCAGGACCATTCCACCCATCACCCAAATCACCTTGCCACACCACCACCACATCCAACACCCAATCACCACAACACAACTACACCCCACAAACAGTCACTGCATCACAATCACCTTGCCACACCTGCACCTCATTCATCAGCCAATTTTCTTGACACACCTGCACCTCATTTACACATATAAAAACACCTGCACGCATTTAAAATAAAAGCAGCACAATCACTCTCACTCACTGCGAAGTCTTGTTTAGCCTGTCTAGCATTTCTGAGCGGTTTCCCTTGTGTTTGGTTTTCCCGTGTCTGATCTTGGATTGTGTATTTCGACTCTGATTCTCTGCTGCCTGCCCCGATCTCTGCTTGGTTCTGTTTTCGATTCTGGTTGCCCCTAATATACCTGACGCCATTCCTGATTTTTTCTGCCTGTCTGACCATTCTTTGAATAAAGTTCTGCACATGGATCCGAACGCCTCTGACTCCTTGTTACAGGAGACTTCGCCATCCCAGGATCCAGCAGTCCGGTATCCCCTTGCCACTGAGGTATCGGTTCCGGTTTCAATGTCAGTTGAATTTCCAGAGTCAAGTCAGGTCCCCGTCGACTTTCCAGAGTCAAGTCAGGTCCCCCGTCGACTTTCCAGAGTCAAGTCAGGTCCCCGTCGACTTTCCAGAGTCAAGTCAGGTCACCACTAACACCCAAGAGTCAAGTGAAACAACAGTTAAACTTCATGATTCTAGTCAGGTCACCATTGATCAGGTCCCTGTTGATTTCCCGGAGTCTAGTCAGGTCACCGTTGACCATCCAGAGTCAGGTCAAGTCTCCACTGACCGTCCAGAACAAGGTCAAGTCACCACTAACACCCAAGAGTCAAGTGAAACAATAGTTTAAACTTCAATGAGTCTAGTCAGGTCACCGTTGATCAGGTCCCTGTTGATATCCCGGAGTCTAGTCAGGTCACCGATGGACCGTCCAGAGTCAGGTCAAGGTCACCATTAACACCCATGAGTCAAGTAAAAGAACAATTAAACTTCATGAGTCTAGTCAGATCACCGTTGATCAGGTCCCTGTTGATATCCCGGAGTCTAGTCAGGTCACCGCTGACCGTCCAGAGTCAGGTCAAGTCTCTGCTGACCATCCAGAGTCAGGTCAAGTCACCATTAACACCCATGATCAAGTAAAACCACGGTTGATCTTCATGAGCAAGGTCAAGTCACAGTCGATCTTCATGAGCAAGGTCAGGTCACAGTTGATCTTCATGAGCAAGGTCAAGTCACAGTCGATCTTCATGAGCAAGGTCAAGTCACAGTTGATCTTCATGAGGAAGGTCAAGTCACAGTTGATCTTCATGAGCAAGGTCAAGTCACAGTTGATCTTCATGAGCAAAGTCAAGTCACAGTCGATCTTCGGGAACCAAGTCACGTCACAGTAATCTTCGGGAACCAAGTCAAGTCACAGTCGATCTTCGGGAACCAGTGTCAAGTCACAGTCGATCTTCGGGAACCAGGTCAAGTCACAGTCGATCTTCGGGAACCAAGTCAAATCACAGTCGATCTTCATGAGCACAGTCAAGTCACCAACGATCTTCATGAGCACAGTCAAGTCACCAACGATCTTCATGAGCACAGTCAAGTCACCAACGATCTTCATGAGCACAGTCAAGTCACCGTTGATCTTCGGGAACCCAGTCAAATCACCACGGATCTACCAGAACCTCGTCCGTCTCAGCCGAACTCCCAGAGCCTCGTCACGTCTCAGCCGCACTTCCAGTGCTCTGTCAGATCTCAGCCGAACTTCCAGAGCTCTCGTCCTATCCTGTCACGGCCATGGAGGCCGTCTATGAGCTCTCATTCGTTCCGGTCATGGCTACGGAGGCCACCCACCAACTCTCTGTCTGTCCTGTTGCAGCCACGGAGGTCCTCCATGAACTCATGGGCACGGAGTCCACGACCACGGAGGCCAGCTACTCCCTCATCATGGCCACGGAGGCCGCTATTAACCTGTTTATGTTCACTGTTTCAGTCCCACCTGACCAGACTTGCTTTCCTGTGCCATCAACTCCACTGTGGTGGTCCTCTGCTCCGCCCTGGTGGGCTTCTGTCCCCTCTTCTCAGCTGTGGTGGTCGTCTGCTCCGCCCTGGTGGGCTTCTGTCCCCTCTTCTCAACTGTGCTGGTCCTCTGCTCCGCTCTGGTGGGCCCCCACGCCACCTGCTCTGCCTTGGTGGACCCCTGTTCCTGAGTTAGGCCCACGGCCAGCTCTGTTCCCGAGTTAGGCCCACGGCGGGCCCCCTGTTCCCGAGTTAAGCCCACGGCGGGCCCCTGTTCCCGAGTTAAGCCCACGGCGGGCCCCTGTTCCCGATTTAAAGCCCACGGCGGGTCCCTGTTTCCCATGTCAGGCCCAGGGAGGGGCCCTGTTTCCCATGTCAGGCCCAGGGAGGGGCCCTTGTTTCCGATGTCAGGTCCAGGAAGGGCCCCTATTTCCGATGTCAGGCCCAGGAAGGGCTCCAGTTCCGCCTGCTCTGGCCCCGTCCCCGGCCGCTGCACTTCCACATGGACCTGGCCATCCATCCCTCCCCCTGTTCTGCCTCCGCTCCACCACCTTCCTAGATTGTATAGACCGTCTGGAAGCCGCTCTTTGGGGGGGGCTATGTCACGATCATTATTGGAGTGCCAATGAACTTCAGTAGAGGGCACTCCACTCAGGACCATTTCCACCCATCAAACCACCAGATTTCATTTGGACACTAGCACCTCTCATACTGTTGCACCCACACCCAAACTACATTCCCATGAGTCACTGCATCACAATCACCTTGCCAACACCTGCCCCTCATTCATCAGCCCATTTCCTTGCCACACCTGCACCTCATTTACACACACATAAAAGCAGCACAATCACTGTGAAGTCTTGTTTAGCCTGTCTAGCATTTCCGAGCGTTTTCCCTTGTGTTTGTTTTTTTCCTGTGTCTGATCTTGGATTGTGTGTTTCGACTCTGATTCTCTGCTGCCTGCCCCGATCTCTGCTTGGTTCTGTTTTCGATTCTGGTTGCCCCTAATATACCTGATGCCATTCCTGATTTCTGCCTGTCTGACCATTCTTTGAATAAAGTTCTGCACATGGATCCGAACGCCTCTGACTCCTTGTTACAATTATGAGCACTATTCTGTGTGCGTGTCTCTGTTAACGTGCTCTGTTAACGGGCCCTGACTTTTTTACGCCCCTCGGGCTGGTTTTCGGGCCAACTTTCAGTCATAGTTCAGATGCGGGCCAGGCCTCGGGCCTGTTTAAGGCTTCTCCTTATTTTGATATTTTAGACATCCATCAATTAGTGATGAAAAAATTGCTGCGATGGTGGAAACCACATAAGATCATGCTACCGTGACTGTCAAGAGCGGCTCTACGGTGTGTAGTGTGTCCAGCAGCAGCAGTATGGTGCATGCCATCAGCGCAGATGAAGAGTTCTCTGCGTTCAAATACACACAATATGCTAAAGCTTGCCGCAAAGTATAGGCAAAAGTAATTACCATAAATGTGTCAGGGGGAAACAGGAAGGAGATATTTGAATTATTTACTAATAAACTCGGTCTCCCAAGGATGAAGTTGCCGATCCTGACTCGCCATCTCCTCAGACGCACCTTTAGAGAGAAGTGCATCTTTTTGGATTACTATTATAATGAAAGAGTTTTTGTCATGTCTGTGAGGCATGTATTCACTGAGTTTGGGTTCATTTTTGTGAAGCGCTTCTGCCCTACTGGAGGGAGAGGAAACTACTCCAGCACAGCTCCTGTTCAAGGCGAGACTGCAGAAAGGGAATCATGTTTTGTTTTCTTTATTTTATAAAAGCACAACGTTTTTTTTTTTGATATTGTGAATGCACACAAATAAAAGTAGACCATTTACAGTTACAGATGTTGTATTACTCTTACCTTTATGAGCAAAGATAACGGCGTATCCACTGAAAAAATGCAAATGATCGCACTGTAGCCTCCATGTCCTGCAAATCGCGCTTTAACTTCCACTATAAAGCGCACATTTATCTAGGTTTAATGTTTTAAACATTGTTATATGCTTGAACTGTTTTATATCCATAGATTTTATTTTAGGTGAGTCGTGATGATTTGTGAAGGCTAAATTGACCAAACATAGGCTCACTACCGCTGGCTGCTTAGTCGTTACTATAAAAAATGAAAACTTATATTTAATGAACAAAAAATGCTCCAAACGTTTTTCTTAATTTCATAAAAAAATAAATAAATAAACAAAATATTATCACTTTTGCGAATACATACAAAACTCAGCTATTTTAATAGCTGAAACAGTAGTATCAGTATTTTAGTATTTAGGAGAAGGGGAAAAAAAAGAGTGGGTCGGTAATTCTGATAAGCTGTTGGACACGGGCCAGGCTCTATAAACGTGCAGCTTAACAAGTAACACAACAGTTGGACCAGACAACCTTCTGTAAAGTCATACAGTGTACTTCAGTAATTTACAAATGTGTGGATATAATCTGTGTGTCACCTGAAGGTTTTAGGTTCAGTCACAGAGTTGCATCAGAGGTGCTGCTTCAGTCTCAATTTTAAAATCTGGGGATGGAAAAACAGTGACCTTATTGCTTAATGTGATCATTATACTTTAAATGGCTATGATTTAATTAATCAAACACGAGCACGACATGTTTCAAAATAGAAACGTAGTTAGCAATCACCAAATAGCTCACATTTATGCCAACTTTTGTTTCAATCTACTGATGATGAATAATGAATATTTTGTGTAATTTATGGTGTTTAAATCATATCTATAAACTCACATTTCAACCAGGAAGTTTCTGATGGCATTTTCTTTTCATATAGTTTATTTTATGTACAGTCTATAAAATGCTATAATTCTGCTGTTCCACAAGTGCCACAGAATGGCAAAGAGTGAATGTATATATTCCACTTACATTCACAAGAAAGTTTTTTAAAATGTTAACTAGCATATCAATAACAAAAAAAAAAAAATGAAATTGAAATTCTACATATATAATTGTAAGGAAGCAAAAAAAAAAAAAAAAAAAAAAAAAAAAAAATTCTATGTAAAATATGCTGTAGTCCAGGGGCCTCTGAATATCTTAAAGTGCCCCATCATGTGTTTGACAGATTGTGGTGTGGAAAATTGTGCACTGATGGGTTTAATTTTATTAATGAAGAACGAGGCAAAGTCGTCAGCTGTTTAGAGTTGATGCAGGAGGGGGAGGAGGAGGACTAAGAAGGGAGGAAAAACTGTTTTAAAGAGAATGCGAGAGTTAGACGAATTATTCATTTTGTTGTTATAGTATGTTCTTTTAGCAGTGGAGACATTAGCAGAGAGAGGAACAGAGGGGTGGACTGATACACATTAAGGTCATTGGTTTTTTTTTTTAGATTTGCCCCATACCTTTTCCAACACTAACGAGACAAGAACGCAGCTTCAGCAGTTCTCAACACAGTAAACAAAAAAAAAAACGCACCAAAAACAAACCACAAAACAAGGGACAGACAGTGTCTAAACAAGTTGTAAGAGTGGAGCAGAAAGTATCAGTAGCACTGTTAGCATCAAGAGATGGTAACTGTGTAGGGGGAGGAAGTGAAGATGAAACCATACCAAGGCAAGGCAAGTTTATTTATATAACACATTTCATACAGATACAGCTTTACATAAAAGAAAGTAATCATTAAAAATTATCACAACAATAAAACAAGGAATTAAAAAAAAAAAAAGATTTAAAAATGTATTTAAAATGAATTTAAAAGTTAAAAAATAGAAAATGATAATACATAAAATACAGAGCAATCAGTATGTAGCACAGTGCTCATTCAATAAATGCACAGCTAAACAGATGAGTTTTGAGTCTGCATTTAAATGTGTCTATTGTTTTAGCACATCTGATCTCTTCTGGAAGCTGATTCCAAATGCCGGCGGCATAATAACTAAAAGAAGACTCCCCTTGTTTTGTGTGAATCCTTGGTATTTCTTACTGACTCGATCCTAATGATCTGAGTGGTCTGTTAGTTTTATATTCAGTGAGCATATCTGCAATGTATTTCTGTCCTAGGCCAGTGAGTGATGGCCTTTGTTCGTCTTCGGAACACAATTTAAGATATTTTGGATGAAAACCGGGAGGCTTGAGACTGTCCCATAGACTGCCAAATAAATAACAGTGTCAAGGTCCAGGAAAGTATGAAAAGTCAAGTCAAGTCAAGTCATCTTTATTTATATAGCGCTTTTAAACAAAAAAGATTGTGTCAAAGCAACTGAATAACAATAATCAGGAAAACAGTGTCAATAATGCAAAATGACAGTTAAAGGCAGTTTCATCATTGAATTCGGGTGATGTCATCATGCAGCTCAGTTCAGTTTAAATAGTATCTGTGCAATAATTTTGCAATCAAGTCAACGATATCGCTGTAAATGAAGTGTCCCCAACTAAGCAAGCCAGAGGCCGACAGCGGCAAGGAACCAAAACTCCATCGGTGACAGAATGGAGACAAAAACCTTGGGAGAAACCAGGCTCAGTTGGGGCGCCAGTTTCTCCTCTGGCCAGACGAAACCAGCAGTCAGACCAAACCAACGAAAGCATCGTCAGAATACTCCATCTGCCATCAGTTGATTCAACCGTAACGTTATAATAAGTGACGAGAATACTTTTTGTACACAAAGAAAACAAAAATAATGACTTTATTCAACAATTACTCTGCCATGTGTTTTTTTCCAATCATCAGCATAGCGCCATTCGCTTAGCATGCGTCTTTGTTAACCGCTAAAGCAATCGACTGGGCCACGGCAGTCTGGGAGACCGACAGTTTATTTTCAGAAAACTTATGCCTATTTTGTTCAACAAACTCAGAGAGATGTTGAGAATCCAGCAGGGGGCAGAGATGTCTCATCCACAAATTTTACAACTCTCTCAGGGCAGTAGCCGATCAGCTGCAGAGTACGCCATTGAATTCAGAACTCTTTGCAGCTCAGAGTGGTTGGGAACGATGTCGCACTCAAGGCTGTATTCCAACGAACAGTCTGAATGTTTGAATTACAGGCGGAACTCGCATGCAAGGCTGAGAACCATGTTGTTTTTCCGGATTATGTGACACTTGCTATCAGGATTGATGACCTCATGCGCAGCAACCCCACTAATTCAAGCCACAAGCACTGAGAGTATCTTCAGCCAAGCCGACTTTCAGTATTTCCAATCCGGCCCTTCCCACTGTTTCCATCCAATCCTGAACCTATGCAGCTAGGGGTTACAAAATTCTCCATCACGGAGGAAAAATCACGCCAGCTGTTTGCACAACCTGTGCTTTTACTGTGGAGAGGTCAGGCATATTAACACGCGTTTGTCCTTTAAAGGCCCTGAGGACCACCAAAATGACCAGCCGGGTGAGGGTCAAGTCAAGTCATCTTTTTTTATATAGCGCTTTAAACAAAAAAGATTGCGTCAAAGCAATTGAACAACATCAATTATGGAAAGCAGTGTGTCAATAATGCAAAATGACAGTTAAAGGCAGTTCATCATTAAATTCAGTGATGTCCATCATGCAGCTCAGTTCAGTTTAAATAGTATCTGTGCAATAATTTGCAATCAAAGTCAATGTGATATCGCTGTAAATGAAGTGTCCCCAACTAAGCAAGCCAGATGCGACAGCGCAAGGAACCCAAAAACTCCATCATTGACAGAATTGGAGGAAAAAACCTTGGGAGAAACCAGGCTCAGGTCGGGGGGCCAGTTCTCCTCTGACCAGACGAAACCAGCAGTTCAATTCCAGGCTGACAGCAAAGTCAGATTGTGCAGAAGAACATCTGTTTCCTGTGTCTTGTCCCGGTGGTCGTCTGAGACAAGGTCTTTACAGGGGATCTGTCTCTGCGGTTCATCTAGTTGTCCTGGTCTCCGCTGTCTTTCAGGGCTGTAGAGGTCCTTTCTAGGTGCTGATCCACCATCTGGGCTGGATACATACTGGATCCGGGTGACTGCAGTGACCCTCTGACTTGGATACAGACTGGATCTGGTGGCTACGGTGACCTCGGAATAAGAGAGAAACAGACTAATATGAGCGGTAGATGCCATTCTTCTAACGATGTAGCAAGTACATCGGGTGTTATGGGAATGTTCCCAGGTTCACCTAATTAATGCAGCCTAAAAATCCTTTAACGGATTTGGATATTAGAAGTGTATTAGTATGTTATGTGTAACCAGGTTAAAGAGATGGGTCTTTAATCTAGATTTAAAACTGCAAGAGTGTGTCTGCCTCCCGAACAATGTTAGGTAGGTTATTTCAGAGTTTGGGCACTAAATAGGAGAAGGAATCTGCCGCCCGCAGTTGACTTTGATATTCTAGGTATTATCAAATTGCCAGAAGTTTTGAGAACGGAGCGGACGTGGAGGACTATAATGTAACAAGAGCTCGTTCAAATACTGAGGGAATGCGCTAAACCATTCAGGGCTTTATAAGTAATAAGCAAGATTTTAAAATCTATACGATGTTTGATAGGGAGCCAGTGCAGTGTTGACACGACCGGCTAATATGATCATACTTCCTGGTTCTAGTAAGAACCTCTAGCTGCTGCATTTTGGGAACTAACTGGAGTTTGTTTACTAAGCGTGCAGAACAACCACCAATAGAGCATTACAATAGTCAAGGTCTATAACCTTGAGGTCATAAACGCATGGATTAACATTTCATAGCACTTTCTGCATTTGACATTGAGAGCATAGGCCGTAATGTAGATATTTATTTTTGAGATGGAAAAATGCAGTTTTACAAATGCTAGAAACGTGGCTTTCTAGGACAGATTGCTATCAAATAGCACACCTAGGTTCCTACTGATGACGAAGAATTGATAGAGCAGCCATCAAGGCTTAGACAGCGTTCTAGGTCATTACATGCAGAGCTTTTAGGCCCTATAATTAACACCTCTGTTTTTTTTTGGGCAGAATTTAGCAGTAAGAATTACTCGTCATCCAGTTTTTTATATCGACTATGGCATTCCGTTAGTTTTCCCAATTTGGGTATGTTTCGCCGGGCCGAAGAAATATAGACCTGAGTATCATCAGCATAACAGTGAAAGCTAACACCGTGTTTCCTGATGATATCTCCCAAGGGTAACATTAAAGCGTGAAGAGTAATGGCCCTAGTACTGAGCCTTGCGGTACTCCATACTGCACTTGTGAACAATATGATACCTCTTCATTCACTGCTACGGATTGATGGCGGTCATATAAGTACGATTTTAAACCATGCTAATGCACTTCCTTAATGCCAACAAAGTGTTCTAGCCTATGCAAAAGAATAGTGTGGTCAATTGGGTGTCGAATGCAGCAATAAGATCCAATAGCACTAATAGAGAGATACAACCACGATCAGATGATAAGAGCAGGTCATCTGTAACTCTAAGGAGAGCAGTCTCAGTACTATGATACGGTCTAAAGTCCTGACTGGAAATCCTCACAGATGCCATTTTTTTCTCTAAGAAGGAATGTAATTGTGATGAGGATACTACCTTTCTCTAGTATCTTGGAAAGAAAAGGGAGATTCGAGATCGTCCTATAATTAACTAGTTCTTTGGGTCAAGTTGTGGTTTTTGATTGAGAGGCTTAATAACCGCCACCCCCCCAGTTTTGAAGGTTTTGGGGACATATCCAAATAACAATGAGAAATTAATAATAGTCAGAAGAGGATCTATGACTCATGGAAGCACCACTTTTAGGAGCTTAGATGGAATAGGGTCTAACATACAAAGTTGTTGGTTTAGATGATTGTAACAAGTTTATACAATTCTTCCCCTCCTATAGTAGAGAATGAGTGGAACTGTTCCCAGGGATCTATAGTGCACTGTCTGATGTGATACTGTAGCTGATGGCTGCATGGTTACAATTTTATTCTCTAATAGTAATCGACTAGTAAAGTAGTTTCATAAAGGTCATTACTGCTGTGATGTTGAGAAATTGTCAACACTTGTTGATGCTTTATTTTTCATTAATTTAGCCACTGGATTGAATAATACCTGGGGTTATGTTGTTTTCTTCTACAAGAGATGAAAAGTAATCAGATTTAGCAGTTTTAATGCTTTCTGTAAGATAGGTTACTTTCCCTCCAAGCAATATGGAATACCTCTCGTTTGTTTTCGTTTTTCTTCCAGCTGCGGCTCCATTTTCCGTGCTGCTCTCTTTAGGGTGCGAGTGTGCTCATTACACCACGGGGTGTCATGACTGTTTTTTCCTTAACCTTCCTTAAGTATAAAGGAGCAACTGGTATTTAAAATGCTAGAAAATAGAGAGAGTCCATAGTTTCTGTTACATCATCAAGTTGTTCTGAGGTTTGGGATATGCTAAGGAATTGGGATACATCAGGAAGATTACTTACAAAGCAGGTCTTTTGTGGTAGAAGTGATGGTTTCTACCTATACTCTGTAACAAGAAGTAGAATTACAGTTTTTAGCTAATGAAGTTTGCACCAAAACTAAATAATGATCGAGATATCCATCACTTGGCTGCATAATTTCAACACCATCAACATAAATTCCATGTGACAGTACTAAATCTAGAGTATGATTTCGACAATGAGTAGGTCCTGAGACGTGTTGTCTAACCCCAATAGAGTTCAGAATGTCTATAAATGCTTATCCCAATGCATCTTTTTCATTATCAACATGGATATTAAAATCACCAACAATTAAAACTCTTTAATAAAGTCTGTATGGTGCCCTGGTGGCCTGTATACAGTAGCCAGTACAAACATCACAGGGATTTAGCATTAACATTTGTTTCTACTGGATAATGTTATATTAAGCACCAATACGTTCAAACGAGTTATACTTGAAGCCTGCCCTCTGAGAAATCCTGAAAACATTGTTATAAAATTGAAGCAACACCTCACCCCCCTTTACCTTTTTGGACGTGGCTCATGTATATAACAGTAATCTTGGGTGTAGACTCATTTAAACTAATGTAATCATCAGGTTTTAGCCAGGTTTCTGTCAAACAGAGTGCATCTAGATTATGATCAGTGATCATATTATTTTACAAAAAGTGCTTTCGTAGAAAGGGACCTGATATTCAATGAGCCAAAGCTTTAGCATTTTGTTATCCCGTATTGCATCTGTTTTTTATTTGTTGAACCTCATTAAATTGTTTGCTCTTAAATTGGTTGGACGATTTGTTGTATTTTTCTAGCCCAGGGAACAGACACAGTCTCTATAGTGTGATATCTAGGTAAAGAGTCTATGTGCTGAGAATTACTGACTTCTGCTGTGACTGGAGGCGGCTAACAGACGTTTGGTTTAGCCAGTCTGTCTGCTTCCCTGACCTGGGCCCCCAGTTAGTCAAGTACAAACTCTAAGACTATGTGCCATATTTCTAGAAAGAAGAGCGGCACCACCCCAGGAGGGATGAAGATCATCTCTTTTCAACAGGTCAGGTCTGCCCCAAAAGTTTGTCCAATTGTCTATGAAACCTATGTTATTTTGAGGGCACCACTTAGACATCCAGCCATTGAGTGATGACATTTGCTATGTATCTCATCACCACGGTAAGCAGGTGAGGGACCAGAGCATATTACAGTGTCTGACATCGTGCTCGCAAGTTCACAATACCTCTTTAATGTTATTTTTAGTGATCTCCGCCTGGCGAAGTCGAACCATCATTAGCGCCGGCGTGAATAACAATCTTACTGTATTACGTTTAGCATTAGCCAGCACTTTTAAATTTGCTAAGATGTCAGGCGCTCTGGGCTACCGTAAATGCATTTGGACTATGATGGTGGGGCTGGTGTCTCTATTTCACGTTTCGTACAATAGAATCGCCAATAACTAGAGCACTTTCATCAGGTTTCTCAGTGGCTGCTTCACTGAGTGGGGAGAACCTGTTTAATGTTTTGATCGGAACAGAAGAGGTGGTGTTAAGACCCACGACTATGCCGCCTCACAGTCACCCAGTTGCCCTGCTGCAAAGGCCCTGTTACCTTAACCGAACAATGTACAGGACTCCCTGAGCTAGACGCATCCAAAACCGTATCTAGAGCCCTCACATTCTTCCTGTCCTCAATTAAAGTTTGGATGCGTGTCTCTAATTCTGAACCATCTTCTCTGTCAGCCTTAACTATTTCCCTGCATTTCACTCACATGTGAATCCCTCATCGACCCGACAGAGATAGATAAACTCTACATGTGGCAAGCAGTGGCAAATAACAATAGCAGGAGAAGCCATAACTTACCGTGCTTGATGAAAGATTCTTACCACAGTTTTTGATGAACTTGTGAAAAACCGGACAGAGAGTCGACTGAGAGAAAAGGAGAGGAGGAAAGAAAACAGCGATAGGCACAAATGGAAAACGCTAATGATAAGTAACGAGTGCTAACGCGATGCAGGTGCACTGCACTCGTGGATTTAAAATAAAAGTGAACGATCAAATTAATCAGATTAGATTGATAGATAATATTCCGATCAGAAATATGGAGTGGGAATTAAGTTATATTTTATCACTTTAAACAACAGAGAGTGATAGTAATATAAAGATTCTACAGAAAAACAAAGCTACACAGAGCTATCACAAAACAGCAGCAAAGCAAGCAGGAAGCAGGATTAACACTGTCCAACAGCCCAGAGTGTTGACAATCTTTCTCTCCCCATCATGAAATCTCTCACTGTCAGAGTCAAGATTACCACTGAAAATGATTCTATTGATTTAACAGCATTGATTGACTCCGGATCTGCTCTGAACCTGATTCATCAAGACCTCATCAATAAATTCAACATTTCCATGCAACCTTGTGATCCGCCACTCAAAGTTCATGCTGTTTACAACAAACCCATTGGAATTGGTATCACCCAGCAAACCCTGCCCATACAATTCCAAGTAGGACTGTTTCACCGAGAAACCATCTCTTTCTACATAATTGATTCCCCACGCCATGAAGTAATCTTGGGTTACCCATGGTTGTCTGTTCACGACCCAGCCGTCTCTTGGCATCATGGTGAGATTACACAATGGTCACAATTCTGTTTTTCCTACTGTCTGCACCCAAAGTTATCAAGTCTTGTCTCTCTACAAGTATTGAAAGCCCAGATGCGAGATCAGTCACCATTCCATTGTGCTACCAGGAGTATCAAGAAGTCTTCAGCAAGATTAACCCTCTGGAGTCTAAGGGTATTTTTGGGGCCTGGAGAAGTTTTGTCATGCCCTGAAATTTGTGCTTTTTTTCAGTTTCTTATAAATAATATTCTACATGGCTAAAGTCTAAATCTCACTGTAATCAGAACAAACTTAACTGGGCTAATAATAATATGGGAGCAGCATGTATGTACATGATTGGTGTTTTTTGAGAAAAAAAATGTTATGCGTGGTTAGTGAAAAACTGAAAATGTTAAATCACTTGAATAAGGCAATTAAAACACATACAGAAAATTGGTTCCGGGACTTTTGAGAACTGGAGCTTGTAGCCTAGAATTTTTTTTTTCTAAATGATGTGAAAAGCCTCATTTGTGTACCCACTTACAGTGAAAACAATAGATTGATTTTAATTTTCTAAGACACTTTTTTGTTGGTAAAAGTCATATGCGAGTAGGCGTCAACTATTCATGAATTCACACCTGAGAACAAAGGCCTGCATATGAGCTGCATAATGAGCCATTCAGTCAAGCTGTATCAACTGAGAGAGATGAGTTACAAGAAAGAATGTGAGGTACAAAGATAAATGTATATATTTTAGGTTTGTAGTTTATTTAGACTCATATATTATAATTATCCGACAACATAATTTTACTATTCACTTGTGAGTGCAGTTAAAAAGTTGTATTAGGAAACAATCAAAGCTGACTTTCAAATGAGTTTTTGCTCATTACCCAGTCAGCACAATCCTTCAGAAATCCTTTTTAACACTCTTATTTCTACAAAAGAAAAAAACATTTATTGTCCCATTATTATAATTAATTATTAGATTATTACTATTAATGTTGAAAAGAGCTGAGAATATTTTTTTTCTGTTTTAGGGGGGATAAATTGAAAGAACAGCATTGTTTATTACATTTATTGTACAGTACATTTATTGGTACATTTATTATGGACATCAAGCGTTTGAATGGTATAGTAAATATTATATTGTTATTGAAAACTTCAAATATTTCACTTGATTATACATTTAGTCAGGAATGATAGTTTGAAAAAATTCTTTGGAAAAAGACAAACTAGTAAAAATGTTTACACGTATGGCAAAACTAGTTACAAGTATAGAAATCAAGCGACTTACTCATGTTTATGAATCTTGTGGAATAGGGTTCATTCTTTTTTTTGAGGAAATCCAAATCTCAAATCCTTCAACAACATCACACTTTGTGGGGTGGAATATGTTATTCCTCTCATCGCGAAGGCAACAGTAAAATAAAAAAAAACTTGAGACAACCGTTCTCGCTGCGTTGTTTCGTTGTGTGGGCGTATTCAAGCCACGCGCTTACAGTGTGACATAAAATATGAATAGCGCGTTCAGCGCGTGGGCTTGGTCGCATGAGAAGATACTTGAAG
>NC_056590.1:4411823-4412580 GCF_018340385.1 Cyprinus carpio
CGCCAAGAGTAAGATTACCCCTTACATAACTACAAACATAGGAAAAGGATGAATACAATTTTATTTGTCCTCACATCGGTTTCTTGTAACCTCCATACCCTCTCAGTGACCAGCAGCTGACTGAATGGGTCATTATGAACAAGAAAGATGCAGGCCTTTGTTCTTGCTCAGGTGTGAACACTGTCACAGATAGTTGACGCACTCACTTCGCATAGGGACTTTTGCCTTTTTTTTTCAAAGAGGGGAGCAAGTCCGTTCTTATAAAATTTTACATCAATATATTGTGTTCTGTAGGTGCCCTATAACAAGATCAGATTAGAATGTGGACCACTAGGGGGGGCAAAATGCATTCTTAGTCCTGACAAGCTCCAAGTTCTCAAAAAGTCCAGACGTATTTAATTTTGTCATGTAATATGATCTTTATTGGCATCTTGAACAAGTATGGCACCGCATACATGACATATTCTTATATATCCAAGAAAGGAGGAACCATCAGGATCATGACAAAACTGCGTATCCAGACTCTTTCAAATAGCCCATATGTGCTGAAGGTGAGAAGTGAGGGTTAGACTTTAGCCATACTTAGATATTTAAATAAACTGAACAAAGCCAAATTTGGAGGGGCATGGGTTCAAAGACTTCTCCAGTCCACCCCCCCCCAATACATGCGTCACACAGCCAACTACCACAATCAAGGAACTCCAGAGGGTATAGGATTTGAAAGAGCTGGAATATTTTTTTTCTGTTTTTTTAGCAC
>NC_056590.1:4412869-4412957 GCF_018340385.1 Cyprinus carpio
AAAATAAAAAAAACTTGAAGAACAGTCTCGCTGCGTTATCTTCTGTTGTGTGGGCGTATTCAAGCCACGCGCTACAGTGATACATTAA
>NC_056590.1:4413061-4413196 GCF_018340385.1 Cyprinus carpio
TATTTGTTTTCGGCAGCACTTGTTTAATTTAAAAGTAGACATGTCAGGCTTTCTATAGATATCACTCCCATGTCTCTTCGTTGAGTATTCACTGAGTTACAGTTCATATTAATGACGCGTTTGGAAATGAAGATA
>NC_056590.1:4414047-4414691 GCF_018340385.1 Cyprinus carpio
ACCTTCAAAGTTACAATGGTCTGAAAGTGCCACTCTAGCCTTCACCAAACTCAAAGAAAGTTTAACTTCCACACCCATTCTCAAGCATCCCGATCCCAACCTGCCTTTTGTCATAGAAGTCGATGCTTCGGATAGAGGAATTGGTGCTGTGCTCTCTCAACGTCACGGACAGCCAGGGAAGCTCTACCCGTGTGCCTACTTCTCGAGAAAACTTACTGATGCAGAACGCAACTATGATGTCGGCATCAAGGAGCTTTTATCCATGAAGGCTGCCATTGAAGAATGGAGACATTGGTTGGAGGGTTTCACTCACCCTTTCCAGGTAATCACGGACCATAAAAATCTTGAGTACATCAAGAGTGCCAAGAGATTGAATCCTCGTCAAGCACGCTTGGTGCTATTTTTTTACAAGATTCCAGTTTACAGTCACATACAGACCAGGCAGTAAAAACAGTAAGGCTGATGCACTTTCCAGACGACATGATCATCCTCGAAAAGAATCCCAGCCAGAATCTATCTTACCCCCTTCGATAATCATTGCGCCCATTTCATGGGACCTGATGGATGAGATTCAAAGAGAGCAACAGAAGGAATCCACACCACAGGGTTGTCCCCCCAACAAGCACTATGTATCTAGAAATATT
>NC_056590.1:4414697-4414786 GCF_018340385.1 Cyprinus carpio
TGTTGTTATTATGTCTCTATACAAAAAAAAGTAGACCCTTTACAGATTCGATTGATGTATTGCTCTTATCTGTAAGATCAAATCTGTAA
>NC_056590.1:4415325-4552825 GCF_018340385.1 Cyprinus carpio
TGAAAAATGTCACAGTTACATTAATCCGCTCTCCCTTCCCCCTAGTGCCGTGAGCTGCTTCGTTAGAGTGCAACCCCTCCTTGGAGCCACAATATTTTACCCAAAGCAGACCCGTGGAGTGCTATAACCTCATCAGAATCAGAATTGTACCACTAGGGGGCACTAGAATACCAGTCATGCCATATGGTGTAGCAAATGCCTCAGCCCTGAGTTATGTCTCATCCTTCATCATATGAGATCATTTAGAGACATCTTGAAACAAGGTATGTCACTTGCGTCTGTGTGTACTATGACGCGCTTATGCGATTACGGACTATACGTCCGCCTGCCATTCACGTCGCGATCTGCTACTCTCGGCCGGTCAATAGGGACAAACAAACAGACAGGGATCATCTCGTGTGTGGGGGTGGTGCGGATTGGTGCAGAGGAGGCTGGTGGTGTGTGATGCGCGGTCGGGACCGTTGCCAGGTGGGTAACCAACTATATTTAAGTAGAAGTGTGGGGTAAATGTCAAGCAAACGTTCCTTCGTGAGTAATAACTCATGGTGTGGAATGGATGTTCAAAAGATTTCGGCAGTACTGAATTCCCCCAACCTACTACAATCATAGGAACTTCAAGCGCTTCTTAGATGTGCCAACTCTATAGACGCTTAACTTTCCTAATTTAGCACGATAGCTGCACCACGGACATCCCTGCTGAAAGTAACCTTCAAATTCAATTGGGTCCTGAAAGTGCCATCAGCCTGTCGCCGCGTCTGCTCGACCCCGAAAGTATAAAAATGCGGGGGGACCGATCGCAGTTGCCCCCGGTGCGCTGCATCAGTCGCTGTTAGCCAAGCAGGATCCCGATCCCAATCCTGCCTTTTGTCATAAGTCGAGGCTCGTTGACGGATCGATTATGAGGAATTGGTGCTCGTGGAGTTTCCGCCGCTTGCAACGCTCGGACGGGACAGCCGGGAACGGGCATACCCGTCGTGCTAGTCTTTCTGCGAAGAAAACTTACTGATGCAGAACGCAACTATGATGGTCATGTCAACAAGGAGGCGTAAGTGAATCCATGAAGGCTGCCATTGAAGAAGGGAGACCGTGGGTGTGGCGGTTGCGCACCCTTCCAGGTAGCACTGACCCGAAAAAACTCTTGCTACATCAGAGTGCCAAGAGATTGAATCCTCGTCAAGCACGCTGTGTGCTATTTTTTACAAGAGTCCATTGACAGTCACATACAGACCATAGTAAAAGACAGTAAGCCTTGTGCACTTTTCCGATAAACGCATGATCTCCTTGAAAAAGAATCCCAGCCAGAATCTTCTTACCCCCATCGAATCATTGCGCCCATTTCATGGGAGCCTGATGATGATTCAACAGAGAGGCAACAGAAGGAATCCACAACCACAGGGTTGGCCCCCCAACAAGCACTATTTATCGAGAATCTCGGTGTAGAGTCATGCAATGGGTCCCACAGATCACTTTGCTCTGCCACCCAGGTAACTCAAGAAACGCTCCATCTCACACAGAACTATTCTGGTGCCATCAATGATAAAGACGGTGTGCTAACTATGTCAAGAGTCTTGCTCATCTCTGTGCCCAGTCCAAAACACCCAAGGAGTTTAAACGTCTGGTTTGCTACAAGCCTTTGCCCATTCCCCTAAACTGCCTATGAGACATTGTCTCCAACAGAGGAAACACCAGTTCACTTCACAAGTATGGAAAGCCTTTTTGCGAGAGCAGGATCTGGACATCAATATCAGTCTAACATCTGGATATCATCCTCAGTCCAATGACAAGTGGAAAGACTGACACCAGGAAATTGTGCAGGTATCTACAGTAATACTGTTGTCGTGAACAGCCTCATTGTGTCCGAGTGTTCTACCATGGGCCCTGAGTATTTTCACAGAACTCGTTAAGGCATGCTGCGAACTGGTCTCACCCCCATTTCAGTGTGGTGCTTGGATACCAACCCTCCTATGTTCCCGTGGTCAGCAGAACCAGCATTAGATACCTGCAGTAGATGACTGGATTCGTCGTAGTGAGAGGGTGTGGGACAGTGCTCATGTACGTCTGCAGAGGGTGGATCAGGAACCAGGGAGATTCAGTGCCATAGGCGGCGTCACCCACACCCTGCCTATCAACCTGGACAGAGGGTCTGGCTCTCTACACAGGGAGCCTCAAGCTGCGGCTACCACGCAGGAAGCTCACCCCAAGGTATGTAGGCCCATTTAAAATCCTAAAGCTCGATTAATGAGTCACATACCAATTTGTGAACTTCCCTGCTAATTAATCGTGTCTCTCCATCCTTCCATGTTTCCCTCTCTGAACAGCGGTCCACCCGAGTGCTTACCCCCAACATCGAGAATCAGGAGCCACCTCCGCCTGCTGGACATTTGTATGGATCCTCCTGCATATGCTGTGAGGGAGTTTGTTGGCCTCCAGATGGAGAGGGGGTGTACTCCATTCTTGGTGGACTGTGAGGGGTTACGGACCTGAGAGAGATCTTGGGTAGCTGCACATGACATCTTGGATCCTTCGCTCATCGAGGACTTTCATCGAGCCAGACCCGATCGTCCAGCACACTACCACGGGACGTCCTCGTCAAGCGCAGTGAGTCATTCCTGGCGGGGGGGGGGGGGGGTCGGTTACGCCACCACCAGCAGAGGGTCAGCCCTCTCCTTGTACTGACTGTGTACCGATCCCTCTGGCTTCTACATTAGTTTCCATGTTTTATGAAACAGTATTTAACAGAGTCTGTGTGTTTGCTCCTTTGCGGAGTTTCGCCAGTTCGTCCTGCCTTACTGATCATTGTTTCCAAGCTTTTTTCAAGTAAATCTTACTACACATTTTTTTCAGTGTAAGGACCTGAGGACTGGTATGTGATATGCTCAGATTTTCTGGTTGTATGTCAGAATTCTGGCAGCAGTGTTTCTTTGATACGCTGCAGCTGTCTATGGGCATCTTCTTGTTAAAGGCCGTTGAGGAGACCATTACATAGTCCACCCTGCTGCGTGATAAAGGCATGCAACAAGTTTTTCTCCAAGTATTGATTGGAAACAAAACATCTAATCTTGCAATTGTTTTTAGATGATAGTATGCTGATTTAGTTACTACTTGCTTGCATGCTTTAGTTACTGCTTTGACATGACTACTGAACTCAGTCTGGTCTCCAGCATCACACCAAGATTCCTGACTTTAGTTTATTGTAGAGCCCTAGAGTCAGGTATTGCATTCACCTGAAAACTTCATCTTTGTTTCTAATGCACGCCTTCAGTTTTTTTTCCCTTGTCTAACTGAAGAAAGTTCTGGCACATCCACTGGTAATTTCATCATTGCATTGGCTGCGGAGTCAGTAGGGCTGTTAGTCTTTGGAGATAAAGGCTAAAGTAAATTACAGGTCCTCATCAGCATAGCTGTGATGAGCAATTTGAGTTCTTTCTCATTTGGCCTGGCCAGCGAGAGCATATACAGCTAAATAAAACAAGAGTAGGTGCAGGAATTGAGAGCCTTGTGGGACTCTGCATATCATATGGTGTATCCCATAGGCTAGATGATATGAGTCTCCTGCCTCACACATAATAAACCTCTCTCTTCTAAAGTATGGCGCTGAACTATTTGAGTACCATCCCAGAAAATGGCCTGGACCAGTTTTCTCCATTCTCTCTAGTAGTAGTATGTATGATGGAGACAGTGTCAAAGCGCAGCACTGGGAACTAAGTAATGCAAGCATTGGTAATTGCGCCTAGAATCAGAATTTCAAGCGAATATCATTTATTATCTTTCTTGGTAGCTGTCATCTGGCTGCTGTAATGCTGCTCAGAAACCAGATTTGAAAATTGTCCAGAGTCATCCATTTGTGTTTTTAGTAGTTGTTCAGCTGATTAAAGAGACTACCTTTTTCAATCTCCTCATAATCTTACGCCCTATCAAAGAACGGAAGGTTGATGTTAGTCTGGTACTTGCTCAATGTTATGTTATCAAGATTGTGCTTTTTTCATGAGGGGCTTAACAACTGCAGTTTTTCAGGCAGTTTTGGAAAGAGTCCCAAGAGAGAAAGGAGTGAGGCGTTCACACTTCTAAGAGATCTGCTTCCAAACATTTAAGCCCCCTTTTGAAAAAAAACTATGTGGAAGTGTCAAGATCATTTAGAGTTGTACTATTCTTCCACATTTTACTAAAAAATAATCATTTTCTAGTCGAATCTGTCTGACCTCGGCATAACTTAGGTGCCTCAGTCACCCCCGCCTTCGTAATTATTGATCTTCTCAACAAGAAGGAAGCAAACTCATTGTAATGGCTGTCGGAGAGCATTTTCACTGGGAATCCTGACTTGGGGGGGTAAGGTCCTCTCAACAGTAGGCAAAAGGAGTTATGAGTGTTGTTTAAGTTACTGTTTATAAGGTTTTCAGAACAAGGTCTGTCTAGCTGTGGCTAAGTCCACATTGAACAAACAGGAAGGTTGTCTTTAGAGATGCCTATAGGCCGTGCGGGAGAAGTCTTGGGCCTAATGGTTCGAGAGTTTGACATCCTAACCCTACGGTATGTGGGGGTCTGAGTCTCATGCCGGAATACCATGACTGAGGTACCCTTGAGCAAGGCACCAACCCCCAGCTGCTCCCTGGACGCCGCAGAATAAAGGGGCTGCCCCCTGCTCCGGGTGTGTTGTTTTTACGGTGGTGTGTGGTGGTTCCACTGCTGTGTGTGCAATTTGGATGGGTTCAATGCGAGCACAATTCTGACTATGGGTCCCATACTTGCTGTATGTCACGGTCCCTTTCACTTTTATAGTCAATTTCACGATCGTCGTCTGCTACATCCGTCGTTTCAACCTCTGTACAATGCTGTTGATTTTCTCCAGGTGATTGTTTGTCTGCCAGTCCTCACTGACTTGTACAGAAGCACTATTCCATCTATAACATTCTTAACTTTTGAGTTAAATATGACAATGAAATTTTGGACGGCAAGCTTATGAAACAATCCTTGTACCCGTTGCAAAATCATTTTACTCATTCTCATTATTCCAAACGTCCACAGATAGAGTGAACAAAATTCTTTTGCCAATTGTAATCAAAAGAGGACAAACCGTCTCTCGTCCAATGCAAAAGTGGCTGCCATGTGTTCGAAAGCCACAAAATAGGAATTAATATCAAATCCTCTCTGAGGTGGGTATGTGGGGGAATGCCCTACCTTGTATCAAAATCAGCGGGAATTTACAGTGGATGCGGGTGTATTGATGGGGAACAGCGAAACCGTTGAGTTACAAGAGGGACTTTTTGGCAAAAGCTGAACCTGCCTCTCCCATTCACAATGACACATTTGTGCCAAGCCCTTTTTATTCATCAAATCCAACTGCACTCCGCTTTTAAGGCCAGCCTTAGACCCTACATACTCAAATCCCACGACGAGCATAGAGAGTCAACACCTGCCGAGCAGAGCTAATGGAATCAGCATCAGATCCTTATACTTTCCTTTTTGCTCAAGCTCAGTATTTTTTGAATAGTTTGGAATGCCTTGCTTTAAACAAACATCGCATGCACGACCAAATTTCAATATTTCATTCTTAGGAGCAGATGTTAAAACTGTTCTTTTGCAAAAAACAGCGAGTTTAAATATACCAACCTTAGCGACATAAATCCAACGCTTAAAAAAGAAGGTTGAATTTTGAAACATTTAAATACCTTACTCCATTATTCAAATGCTGTTTCCTAACCCACATAAACAATAAATAAAAACCACTCAGAAGATAAATTCATAGTCCACTTAGAAGGATTAGTTCAACCAAAAAATAAAAATTTCTGTCATTATTACTTCACCCGGTCATGTTCATTCCAAACCCATAGTTCATCTTTCTGAACACAAATTAAGATATTTTTGATGCATTTCTGAGAACCTCTCTGGACCCTCTGTATAGGACAAGGCAAGGGGGGTTCTGACATGATCAAGGTCAAGGAAACGTAGCAAGGGGGAGATCGGTCAAATATCCATGTGACATCAGGCGGTTCAACCATAATTTGACAAAAGCTAAAGAATACTTTAGATAAGGGATTTGAGGGTCGAAATAAGGATATTAAAATAAATTGGAGCAAAGGACTTCAGGGTGGCCCAAAGGCAAACATAACATTTTAAAAAAAAACACTGAAAACAAAATCAATATGAATTTTGTTGTTTTTTACTTTTAAACCTTTATTTTGTTGTCCATGAAAATATCAACTCAAAGGTTTTCTCTAACGTTTTATTTATGCAATTGATTTTTTCTTTCTTTCTAAGTATAAACAACTAGCTTATCAGCCAATAATAGCTCTATACTTACAGCTCGCATGAAGCGAAAAGACCAGTTAACAGATCTGTCAATCACTTCATATAACTACTTAATTTCAGAAAATCTGGATAAAGATTTAATAAAAAAAAAAAACTCTGTCCAAAAATGATTTATGTAAATAACTACATATACATAAAAAAAAACCTTCCACTGTTGCTAAAAGATAGGCACCATTGCATGTGAGCTCATTAATTTGAATTAAAACAGGGCATCAATACATTAAGCAATAAGGATAAAAAAAGAAAGAAAAATCAATACAATTAAGAAATTGAACAACGGATGTCTGTTGTATTTTTTTATTATATTAACTAACACAGTATTACTTTTTTCACTGTAGGTTGCACAGAACCTGATATTATAAATACGTTGATATTTTATTGGATATTACGCTATCAAACAGGTTTTAATCGCTTTTGGAATAGCAAACACAATGTCTAATTTTTGTATTGGTTCTGTAATGCCACAGTGTCTATGGTTCATCTGATGTGTCGGCAGGTCGGAGCATGTCGTTGCGTCTCCTTCAGCCAAAAAGAACTGCATTGCCCTGTACAACAGGTGACACCCTAACTCCCGGTTTTTCCTCAGCACAGGGCCAAGTTGACACCACACCCTAGTAGTCTCCATCTTTTCTGGGTTTGTGAGCATCTTCAGCCCTATTAAAGATCAAAGGGTGAAAGAGCTGACAATTGCAGACATTAAGATGGAAATTTGGCTGCAAAGAAACTTTAGAACTATCCAAGCAGCCCAGTTGAGCGTCTCTTTACCGATGGCATCCACCTATACGACCTCACGTGGTGTAGGCTTCCAAACAATGACATTCTGTGAAACAGTGCAGGGATATCACTCCATGCCCTGCATTCCAGACCTGCAGGATGTGCTGCACTTTTGAAGCAGAGTTTTCTGGAGACATAAAGTGAAAAGTACAATGATTGCATTTATTATTTACATCATAATATTAAGAAGCATGAGCGAGAGTGGTACTGAAAAAATGATATATGAGATGGAAAGATTTAAGACAACTCACAATAACAATCAAATTAAACTTGAGTACATTCTTTTCAAAGAACCAGTTCAAAAACTCCAACTGGACTTGTTTATTTTCAGCAGTTTTCATGTTAAAAAGAGAATCCAGTCTTGAGTTGAAAACTGATTGAATTACATTAAACTCAAAAAAATATATTTTCCTCGTAGCTGAAGTGTACAGAGGAACAAAAATACTAAATTCTGTCATCATTTACTCATCGTCATCATGCCGTTCCAAACCCATAAGAATTTTCGTTCATCTTCAAAACACAAATTAAAATTTAAACGAAACCTTCTGTCCCTTCATTGAAAGCTCAATTCTACCAAAATTTTCAAAAACATAAAAACATTGGGAAAGTAATCCACATGAATCAAGCAGTTTAATAGAGTGCATCAAATATAAATAAAATATTTTATTTCTATTTTATTATTTTGTCATTTGTACACTATTCTAGCAATATTTAGATACATTTGTCATAGAGAGACATCACAAATTTGTTAATGATTTGTGAAACACGGGGTTTAGAAAAATGCCATGTAGTCTTCAAGTATTTTTTATTCATTAATGCTGCAAACAATTAATAGAGTCAGTAATAAAAATGAACATTATTAAAACGACTATCAAACAACAATCTGCTGTTGTGAATCATCAAACTGTATGGGGTCCAGTGTAGAGGGCAGCAGGGTCTTGATGTGCCTCATGAAGTGCTTCAAGAGGCTTGTCATGAAGCACATCAAGACCCTGCTGCCCTCTACACTGGACCCCCTACATCTCACGTGCCGCCCCAATCATTCAACAGATAACGCCATTGTCACCACCCTCCACCTGATTGGGCCCTGACCCTGCTGGGCCTGAACCCCTCCTGACTTTAGGAGAGCACGTAGCACTCACTCTCTGCTAAGCATCGATGGCTCCTCCATGGAGATCGTAAAGAGCACCAAATTCCTTGGTGTGCATCTGGGGGAGGACCTTACACGGTGTCTTACATTATCTAATACAAGTCTCTGGTGTCAAAACACTCCACAGATCATTTATTTATCATTTTTAAAATTTCTATTTTGAGTGGAAGCAGAAACACGTTGTTTTCATGCCTGTCTCTTTAAATGCAAATGAGCTGCTGCTTCCTTTTCCAGGGGGGGCCTTTTCCAGAACAGGGCTGCATCATTACAGCTCGGACCTGCTAAAAACATCTGTTTTGGTTATGATTATCATGTTTATCGTGCTGAATCATGCATTTTAAACCATATTAATTTAACCTGTTAACTAGCACCTGGACTAGCGCACTGAATGCTCTTTGTTTGCATGTGTCAATGTTTACTAATAGATTTAATAAGCAGTAAGCAGTACACGTCAAAATTATGCATAATCAAAATGCAGTACATACCAGATCCGTCATAATAATGAGTCATAAACACATCAACAGCTGTGAATCCCAGTTCAGTTGAGAAAGGTTAAGGGTCCACTGACAACGACATCACATAGATCACTTTTAGTCCAATGAAGCAATAACCTTTGTATATGGATGATAATCCATTGTTTACATCTCAATTCTTCGGGGACAGTATTGTTTTGTATCCGTTATGAAATAACTTGCGTTCAAAAAACTGTGCCTTGGTTTGTAGCATACAGTGTCACAAACAGAATGAGTCCATCCACTAAAAAAAAAGTCAAAGACGCATTATATATATATTGCTGCCGTATTGCCGTATGCCTAGTTGAGCTCCATCACGTATTTCTATTGTCTATATTTTTATTGTTGAAATCTATTTTATTTCACCATCATTTTCATTTTTATTTTGATTTCCCGAGTCCGCTAGTAGCTTATAGCCCATTAGCATCACCAGCGTGGTTGTCGCTAAACCCATGTGCATTGCTAATACTCTATTCACACACATTACAATTGCTTTACTCACTGTTACTTGATTTAATGGCGGATGTTTGTCTACCTTTGAGTGCAGGTGACGACATGTTCGAGCTGCATTCGGTGCTGACGCTCACAAGTCCAGGGTAAGTATGCAGTGCGCTACTAACAGTCCCACCACCTCCACCCCATGTGTTTCTCTGCACAGGCCCGGTGCACCCAGGACGCGATCTGCCCAGATGTCCTTCACTCCGCCGCCGGGACACATAACCCTAACATGAGCCAGGCCCTGGGCGACGACCTCTCCCCCTCCAGTCTTCGAGATCTCCACACGGAACCGCTTCTCTCCCCTCCGTGAGACGGAACGCGACGCTGTGATCGTCAGAGACTCCATCGTCCGTCCGTGATACGTTAGCCGAAGGTAAAGTGCACACTCACTGTTTCCCTGGTGCTTGTATTCTCGATGTTTCTGCACAGATACCCGCGATCCTGAAGGCTCCCCACGAGCGGTCGTGCTTCACGCCGGGGTTAACGACACCATGCACACAGCAGACGGAGATGCTGAAGAGGGACTTCAGGATTTTTATCCTGATCGAGCGTCGGTTCTCCTCTCGGGACAACATCTCCAGGACTCTACCAGCTCCATTTGATTAGTAAGCCAATTCTCAAATAACTGCTATGATGGCTTTTGTTCTACCCTCTTAAATGTTAGAAGTACTTGCACTGTCCAATCTATTAAGACTGTGTATGTTCCCCGAATAGTGAGGTCTAAATATAAATTTAATGTAGGATCTAGAAAAAATCTTATCGTGATTAAACCAGAAAAATGTAAAATAAATGAACAAAAACTATTTCTAAAGTTTGGGCTCATAAACATTAGATCACTTACACCCAAAGCAGTTATTGTAAATGAAATAATCACAGATAATAATAATAATGTACTCTGCTTGACCGAAACCTGGCTAAAACCAAATGATTATATTGGTCTAAATGAGTCTACTCCACCAAACTACTGTTATAAACATGAGCCCCGTCAGACTGGTCGAGGGGGAGGTGTTGCAACAATATATAGTGATATTCTCAATGTTACCCAGAAAACAGGATACAGGTTTAAATCATGTTACACTGTCAGAAATGCAAAAGAAATCTATTGTATCTCTTGCTCTGGCTACTGTGTATAGACCACCAGGGCCATATACAGAATTCCTAAAAGATTTTGGAGATTTCCTGTCAGACCTGTTGGTTACTGCTTATAAAGCGCTAATTTTCGGAGATTTTAACATTCACATTGATAATACAAATGATGCATTAGGACTTGCGTTTACTGACTTATTAAACTGTTTTGGAGTAAAGCAAAATGTCACCGGGCCCACTCATCGTTTTAATCATATGCTAGATTTAATTATATCGCATGGAATCAATCTTACTGACATAGATATCGTACCTCAAAGTGATGATGTTACTGACCATTTCCTTGTATCGTGCATTCTGCGTCTTGATTATAATAACTATATAGCTTTGCATTATCGTCCAGGCAGAACTATTGTTCCAGCCCACAAAGACAGATTCACAAACAACCTGCCTGATTTATCTCAACTGCTCTGTGTACCCATAAGTACACATGAACTAGACAAAATGACTGGCAACATGGGCACTATCTTCTCTAATACATTAGAAGCTGTTGCCCCCATCAAATTGAAAAAGGTTAGAGAAAAATGTATTGTGCCATGGTACAACAGTAATACCCACTCTCTCAGGAAAGAAACTCGTAGTCTTGAGCGCAAATTGAGAAAAACTAACTAGGAAGTTTTTAAAATTGCATGGAAGCACAGTATGTCCAGCTATAGCCAGGCTCTGAAAACTGCCAGGTCCGAGCATATCCACAAACTCATAGAAATAACTAAAACAATTCAAGGTTTTTATTTAGCACAGTGGCTAGATTAACAAATTTTTGAGGACCCCCTTGAAAATGAGATGTTTTCATCTCAAGGGGTTATCCTCCAATAAAATGAAATGAAATGAACAAATAACCAGACGCCACCCGATCTAAATATTCCCTCACAGTTAAATAGTAATGACTTTATGAATTTCTTCACTGATAAAATAGATAACATCAGAAATACAATAACAAATGTAGATTCTACAGCGTCTAATACTTTAGTTTTATCCTGTACCCACTAAATTACTGAAAGAGTTGTTACCTGTAGCAGAAAAACCGCTTCTCAATATTATTAACTCAAAAACCATTAACTCCCAAAACCATTCAAGCTTGCAGTTATTAAGCCTCTTATTAAGAAACCACAACTAGATCCTAGTGAACTGGCAAATTACAGACCCATTTCAAATGTTCCATTTATATAATTTTTAGAAAAAGTTGTGTCTGCTCAATTGTGCTCCTACCTGCAAAAAAATGATCTCTATGAAGAATTTCAGTCGGGTTTCAGGCCCCATCATAGCACAGAAACTGCACTTGTTAAAATTACAAATGACTTGCTTCTTGCATCAGACCAAGGCTGCATCTCATTGATAGTTTTACTTGATCTTAGTGCTGCATTCGACACCATAGATCACGACATACTCATAGATAGATCACAAAACTATACAGGTATACAAGGGCAGGCTTTAAGATGGTTTAGATCCTAGCTGTCCGATCACTACCACTTTGTTTATTTAAATGGGGAGTCATCTCATTTATCACCAGTAAAATATGGAGTGCCACAAGGATCTGTCCTAGGTCCTCTGCTATTTTCAATATACATGTTGCCCCTTGGTAATATCATTAGAAAATACGGGATTAGTTTCCACTGTTATGCTGATGATACTCAACTATATATCTCAACAAGACCAGGTGAAACTTCTAAATTATCTAAGCTAACAGAGTGTGTTAAAAATATAAAAGATTGGATGACCAATAATTTTCTCCTATTAAATTCAGATAAGACAGAGATATTACTTATTGGACCAAATAACATTACACAGAATCTCGCAGATTACAATTTGCAATTAGACGGATGTACTGTTACTTCCCCTACTGTCAAAAATCTGGGTGTTCTATTAGACAGTAACTTGTCTTTTGAAAATCATATTTCCCATGTTACAAAAACAGCATTCTTCCATCTTAGAAACACTGCCAAGCTACGAAACATGTTACCTGTTTCTGATGCAGAAAAGCTAGTTCATGCGTTCATGACCTCTAGACTGGACTATTGTAATGCACTGCTAGATACTTGTCCTGCATCTTCAATAAACAAGCTACAGGTAGTCCAAAATGCAGCGGCTAGAGTCCTTACCAGGTCAAGAAAATATGATCATATTACCCCAATACTACAGTCTCTGCACTGGCTACCTATTAAGTTCCGTATCAGTTACAAAATAGTATTACTTACTTATAAGGCCCTTAATGGTTTAGCTCCTGCGTACCTAATTAGTCTTCTCCCACGCTACAATCCATCACGCTCCCTAAGGTCACAAAAAGCTGGACTTTTGATAGTACCTAGGATAGCAAAGTCCACTAAAGGAGGTAGAGTTTTTTCGCATTTGGCTCCCAAACTCTGGAATAGCCTTCCTGATAATGTTCGGGGTTCAGACACACTTCCTCTGTTTAAATCTAGATTAAAAACACACCTCTTTGGCCAAGCATTCAAATAATGCATCTCATAATTTTGGACTGCAGTTATATCTGATCAAATGCGCATTATTATTCTTTAGTTTGAGTTAAACTAATTAATTTTACTTGGCTGGAACAGCAGCTACGCTAATTATGTAACTAGGATTTACACAAGCTCCAGTCTGGATCCATAACACCTGAGAAGAGATGATGCCAACCCCTTTAGAGGACCTCAGATGATGCTAACCCAGAGACAACATACAGAACTACCACATTTTGCTATAAGTTTGATTGCATAATTGCTGTTAATAGTGTTAATCGTTTGTTTGTTTACGTGTTTTATTGATTTTTCTGAACATTTCTGCCATATGCACATAAACTGACAGTCATCACTGATAAGCTACTACTAAATATTAATAATAAAACTTAATTTTCTGTAAAGTTGCTTTGCAATGATTTGTATCGTAAAAAGCGCTATACAAATAAACTTGAATTGAACGTGAAATATTGTTTATTTGAATTCTGGCGCTCTCCCGTGACGGCTTGTGACGCGCGCTCTGATGCACCTGTCATCTGATGGGGGCATAACTTAGTGATCGGCTTTTTGCACAAATAATTCTTTCTTTTTTTTTCTTCTTCAACATTTTTCATATATGTGTGTGTGTTTTGTGGGGAATGTGGCTGTATCTGCAGGATTACCATCTGTTTGAGCACACATCAGGTAACCCCAGGTAACTCCCTTTTCTGTCCAAGATACTAGAAAAGGTAGTATCCTCACAATTATATTCCTTCTTAGAGAAAAATGGCATCTGTGAGGATTTCCAGTCAGGATTTAGACCGTATCATAGTACTGAGACTGCTCTCCTTGGAGTTGACCTACTCTTATCATCTGATCGTGGTTGTATCTCTCTATTAGTGCTATTGGATCTTAGCGCTGCGTTCGACACTATTGATCACACTATTCTTTTGCATAGACTAGAACACTTTGTTGGCAATAATGGAAGTGCATTAGCATGGTTTAAATCGTACTTATATGACCGCCATCAATTCGTAGCAGTAAATGAAGAGGTATCATATCGTTCACAAGTGCAGTATGGAGTACCTCAAGGCTCAGTACAAGGGCCATTACTCTTCACGCTTTACATGTTACCCTTGGGAAATATCATCAGGAAACATTGTGTAAGCTTTCACTGTTATGCTAATGATACTCAGCTCTATATTTCTTTGCGGCCCGGTGAAACATACCAATTTGAAAAACTAACAGAATGCATAGTCGATATAAAAAACTGGATGACGAGTAATTTCTTACTGCTAAATTCTGAAAAAACAGTGTTAATTATAGGACCTAAAAGCTCTGCATGTAATGACCTAGAACGCTGTCTAAGCCTTGATGGCTGCTCTGTCAATTCTTCGTCATCAGTTAGGAACCTAGGTGTGCTATTTGATAGCAACCTTTCCTTAGAAAGCCACGTTTCTAGCATTTGTAAAACTGCATTTTTTTCCATCTCAAAAATATATCAAAATGACGGCCTATGCTCTCAATGTCAAATGCAGAAATGTTAATCCATGCGTTTATGACCTCAAGGTTAGACTATTGTAATGCTCTATTGGGTGGTTGTTCTGCACGCTTAGTAAACAAACTCCAGTTAGTCCAAAATGCAGCAGCTAGAGTTCTTACTAGAACCAGGAAGTATGATCATATTAGCCCGGTTCTGTCAACACTGCACTGGCTCCCTTATCAAACATCGTATAGATTTTAAAATCTTGCTTATTACTTATAAAGCCCTGAATGGTTTAGCACCTCAGTATTTGAATGAGCTCTTGTTACATTATAGTCCTCCACGTCCGCTGTGTTTTCAAAACTCTGGCAATTTGATAATACCTAGAATATCAAAGTCAACTGTGGGCGGCAGATCCTTCTTCTATTTAGCGCCCAAACTCTGGAATAACCTACCTAACATTGTTCGGGAGGCAGACACACTCTTGCAGGCTTAAATCTAGATTAAAGACCCATCTCTTTAACCTGGCTTACACATAACATACTAATACACTTCTAATATCCAAATCCGTTAAAGGATTTTTAGGCTGCATTAATTAGGGAAAACCGGAACCGGGAACACTTCCCATAACACCCGATGTACTTGTTACATCATTAGAAGAATGGCATCTACACTCATATTAGTCTGTTTCTCTCTAATTCCGAGGTCACCGTAGCCACCAGATCCAGTCTGTATCCAAGTCAGAGGGTCACTGCAGTCACCCGGATCCAGTATGTATCCAGCCCAGATGGTGGATCAGCACCTAGAAAGGACCTCTACAGCCCTGAAAGACAACAGAGACCAGGACAACTAGAGCCCCAGAGACAGATCCCCTGTAAAGACCTTGTCTCAGACGACCACCGGGACAAGACCATAGGAAACAGATGATTCTTCTGCACAATCTGACTTTGCTGCAGCCTGGAATTGAACTGCTGGTTTCGTCTGGTCAGAGGAGAACTGGCCCCCCGACTGAGCCTGGTTTCTCCCAAGGTTTTTTTCTCCATTCTGTCACCGATGGAGTTTTGGTTCCTTACCGCTGTCGTCTCTGGCTTGCTTAGTTGGGGACACTTCATTTACAGCGATATTGTTGACTTGATTGCAAATTATTGCACAGATACTATTTAAACTGAACTGAGCTGCATGATGACATCACTGAATTCAATGACGAACTGCCTTTAACTGTCATTTTGCATTATTGACACACTGTTTTCCTAATTAATGTTGTTCAGTTGCTTTTATGCATCTTTTTTGTTTAAAGTGCTATATAAATAAAGATGACTTGACTTGAGAGTCTGCAGACGTCTGGGGACTGAGGAGACAAGTTGCTCAGGTTTAGGAATAGGAATGTTGTCCCATTCTTGCCTAATACAGGCTTCCAGTTGCTCAACTGTCTTAGGTCTTCTTTATTGCGATCTTCCTCTTTATGATGCGCCAAATGTTTTCTATGGGTGAAAGATCTGGACTGCAGGCTGGCCATTTCAGTATCCGGATCCTTCTTCTGTGCAGCCATGATGTTGTAATTGATGCAGTATGTGGTCTGTCATTGTCATGTTGGAAAATGCCAGGACTTCCCTGAAAGAGACGACGTCTGGATGGGAGCATATGTTGTTCTAGAACATGGATATACCTTTCAGCATTGATGGTGCCTTTCCAGATGCTGTCCATGCCAAACCCACACACACACATCAACTCATGCAACTCCATACCATCAGAGATGCAGGCTTCTGAACTGAGCACTGATAACAACTTGGGTTGTCCTTGTGCCTTTAGTCCGGATGACATGGCGTCCCAATTTTCCAAAAAGAACTTCAAATTTTGATTCGTCTGACCACAGAACAGTTTTCCACTTTGCCACAGTCCATTTTAAATGAGCCTTGGCCCAGAGAAAACACCTGCACTTCTGGATCATGTTTAGATATGGCTTCTTTTTAGACCTATAGAATTTTAGCCGGCAACGGCGAATGGCACGGGGGATTGTGTTCACCGACAATGTTTTCTGGAAGTATTCCTGAGCAATGTTGTGATTTCCATTACAGTAGCATTCCTGTATGTGATGCAGTGCCGTCTAAGAGCCCGAAGATCACGGGCATCCAGTATGGTTTTCCGGCCTTGACCCTTACGCACAGAGATTGTTCCAGATTCTCTGAATCTTTGTGTTCGGATCTTTTTAAATTCTCAGCCATCCAAATAGGCTAGTGACAGGTAGCACACATGGCATGACTCGTGTTTGTCATTAATCTTGTATTTTGTTTATTTATACAACTGACCACAGGTCATAAACCTGAAATAAGAAATAAACAGCGTTACAAATATGTCCATTTAATATATAATGCAAACAAGCAAACATGAAGTAGTTACAATAAAATAACTAGACTATTTCTGCTGTAAATAAGAATACACCATCATATAATCTCCTATTCAGTCTTACACAGCTGCATCAGAACACCGCAGAAACTACATTTCCCATCATGCATAGCAGCGCTCCTGCACAGAGTATAACTATCACACGAGTCAGCCGGCAAAGTGTATTAATCATTACAACGCTTCAATTTAATGCTCCACCAAATGAATGCAACACCGTCCGCTACACTAGTTTACTTGGTAATTTGTTAATTATCCAGTGTTCGAACATATCACAAACCGAGAGAACTGAACAGTACACACGCTAACTTAACTATAAATTAAGTCTCTCAGCACGGACTAAGCATAGCCAATGACGACAATTACACAAGTACGAAAGTTTAAACATTCCTAAATTGAAGTACAGCAAACCGTAACTCATGGTAAACATTTCAAACGATTCTAAATTCGCTACATACCAACAGGCTGTGTGCTCCTGATGATGATGGGTGGTAAGCCAACAATGCTTTCTACGTTTTTTATAAAGCTTATAGCGTAACTGCGCATGCTCACACCTAAGTGACAATCACGCAACAAACTAATCATTGTGAAATAAATATAATTCGCTTGTATAAATCCTACTATTCCCAATATTTTAAGCAGACTTTTTTATAACCATGAATTTTACCAATATATTTTTCCTAGTGATCCAAAGAACTGAACACCTCCCACCTCCTACAAATTTAAAGGAGGCCACTACAAAGCCACTTTCAGTAGAAACAACAACTTAAAGTCAAGTTTTGTAGCATACAGAATTAACAAAATGCTTTCCAATGTTACCATTTACTCAAAAGGACTCACTAAGGAGGTAGGCCCCACCACCTTGCCTCCTACTGAGTGTAAGTTTGCCCTTGAACCACTCAGCCGCCTCCCAGGGATACCCACTAACTAACAAATGTCTCTTGGGTACCCATATGGTAAGGACTTTATACTTTGCGCTGGTCTTCAACAGGAATCAGCACAACCAGTCTCCGTACATCCCTGCGAAGGACGATAGTAGAAGGTAAGATAGAATCTTTTGCCTGGGTCCTGGCAGCAAGGGAGGCAGGAAGGCCTATACAGGTCGCCACGTCAACATCTCGGACCACTCCAGACTTGTCTGGATAGGTGACGACAATTCGACCGAGCCGGAACTGTCCTCTCAGGGCATTCTGGTCTGCTATCCAAACTAGATCTCCAACTTGGACACTTCTTTCCACTCTGTGCCACTTATGCCGGATAAACAAGTTTGGTCTCGCAAGTTCACTCCACTTTGACCAGAATTTGTCAACTCCCGATTGAACAGCCCTCAGCCTACGCCAAGAGTGAGTTTCCAAGTTGATACTGTGCATATCTCCTCTTTGTCCGGTGCGTCCCAGGATGAGGGAGTTAGGACTCAAGTACTCAACTGTATCCTCTTGTTCTTGCGCTTTGGCGTCAATGGGTCGTTCGTTAGTTAGGTTGGCTGCTGAGTAGAGAAGAGTTTGGAACTCCCCCCAGTTGTAGCTGCCGGTTGTTCTGCCAAGGCTATTGAGAGCTCTTTTAATAAGTTTGACAGCTGCCTCGGCCGCTCCATTTCTGTGGGGCGAGTCCGCAGGATGAAAGTCCCACTGCCATTCAGTTCCATTTTTCGCCGCTATGTTCTCAACAGCCACCTTCTGTAAGCTTGCTAAGTGCTTGTGTAGATCTCTCAGAGCAGACTTGGCTCCGCATGGATGGCTCGGACCATAACTTCCGAGGGTGCCCCCTAAGGGCAGTGAATCTGGAGTAGGCTTGAAGAAAGCTCTCGGCAGACAAGTCGTCAACAAGGTCCGCATGGATGGCTCTGGAAGCCATGCAACAATATACAATTCCCCAAACCTTTTTCTTGGTCCGTTTCTTTACTGCATCTCTGACCTCAAAAGGACCGAAAAGGTCCAATGTGGTATACTCAAAAGGGTTTGCTCTGCTAGAACGCTCATGAGGAAGGTCGCTCATTACTTGTTGGCATAACTTTGCTCTTTGCTTTTTGCAAGTAACACACTCGTTAATAATCTTCTTGACTATCCTTCGGCCTTCTATGACCCAAGCTTTTCTTCTCGTACGTAGCAGTGAAGCAGCAACACCTTCATGATTGGCCTTGTGAGCTTCTCTAGCCAGCAAAGTCCCCAACCATGACTGGAAAGGAATCAACGGTACCGCTCTACCGTCTTCACTCCAAGATTGTACTCTACCACCACAAAGCAAAAGTCCCGTGTTTTCATCTTTGTTTACCACTAGTCGGTTCAAAGCTGTAGTCTTAAAATTCAAGCCGTCCTGGGCCGCAAGGGCTAAATCTTGGAAAGCAACTGTTCTCTCTTCTACAGACAGCTTAGAACTCTTTGCCTCCCACTTTGCTAAATTCAAGGCTCGGTCCTTTACACTTAGCCAAGCTTCTACAGCTCGTCGAACCCAAGCAACAGTTCCACATAGTTTTGACAAGCTACTGAACCGCTTGGGCTCCACCAGGCGTACAAAAGCCACATCCCAAAGTTTCCTTCTCTGCCTTTCTACTGTTTGAGCTGGACCTTGGTCCTTTGGCAGTGGTTGTAATTTATTAATCCCCACGTTAACGCCATTATCAGTGCTGCAGGGTTTTACAATCTTTTGCGATTGAACTCTGGTGGTTACAGCTGAGAATGCTTTCCTTTGTAACTTTTTTACCTTATCAGCAACTTTAATCACAATTTCATTGGCCATCTTCACAGGCCATTCAGCCTCAAGTCTTTTTAGGAATTCGGCTTGTTGCCATTCTGACTCTTCATCGAGCTCTTCAGGAGTTGCTCCCCTAGTGACGATGTCAGAGATGTTAAGGTAACCGTCCACCCACCTCCAGTCATCCACTGGCCCAGCCATCTGTATTTCACCGATTCGGTTGGAGAAGAATGTTTGGTAGCCATAACTTTCCTTCTGGATTGCCCCTAAGATAGTTAGACTATCCACAAAGTGGACCCAGCATTTGACCTCAAGGCAGCAGTGCTTCTCAAAGTATCTTTTTAGCCGGGTCGCAAAGACAGCACCACATAACTCTGCCGTGATCACATCCCCTTTCTGGTTGAGGGGAGTGAGTTTGGCTTTCGATTCAACAAACCTCACAACAACTCCTTCTTGCGTTTCCCAGCGGAGATAAAGCACGGCGCCGTAGGAAGCCTCGCTCCCATCCGAAAACGTGACACCCATAGGGCGGCCTATGGCTCCAAAGGGTGTGAGACTTCTTTCGAACTTTATCTTGCCAAGTCTCACATACTCTTCAAAGAGTCTAATAGCAGCCTCCCGGAGTTTTTGCGACAGTGGGTCACCCCCCGTATCTTTAGTTGGATTACCTATACTTGCTTCTTGGTAGGATTCCCTTACGAGCATTACTCCTTTCTGCTTTGCTGGAGTGCCAAGACCGATAGGGTCATAGAACCCAGCGACCTGACTTAGAAGTACTCACCGAGTTAAGGGGTTCGGAGTTCCACCTCTTACTTCATCTTCCTTCAAATCGATTACCGTCCTCATCTTACCTCGCTTCTTTGAGAAATTGATGGATGTCAATACTCGAAGTTTGTTGGTCTCAGGTTCGTAACCGACACCCAGCGCTTTACTGTCTTCATCTCGCATCTGATTAGGCAACACCAGAGTCTTAGGCGCAGACATTGTTGTCTCACTGTTACTGGAGTTAGCTACAGTTTCTAATCTCCCACTTTGGCCTGTCAAAACCCACGATTTTAAGGAGAAGCTCCCAGCCTCCAAGATCTTTTCAACTCCATTGGTGATCTTTTCCAGTGTTTTGATGTCATTATTGGATGTTAATATGTCATCGACATAGCAGTCTTCTACCAGAACACGGCGTTCTTCAACCATGGCTGCAAACTGTGGAAGATTAGCAGTCTCCCTCATAGCGACCTGGGCAATGCAGCCAGCAGGTTTATCCCTGATGTTAACTCTGACAACAGCGAAGGTTTGAATCTCATCCTCTGGGTTGTTTCTCCAGAGGAATCGATGGAGATGAACTTCTTTGTCTTTAAGCCAGACAGAATTATACATTTTCTTCACGTCACCTAAGGCGGCGTACAATCCAGTCCTGAATCTTAGAAGGACTCCTCTAATCTGATTGAGGACGTCTGGGCCCTTGTACAAAAGGTCATTCAAACTCACCCCGCGGAACTCTTGGCTGCTGTTCCATACAATTCTTACAGGGGTAGAGGATGAGTGTGGATTGGGTGCGAATAAATGACTGATGTACCACTTCGGCCCCTTCCAGCTATCAAGTTCTTCTTGAGTGAGTTTGGTGGCAGCTCCCCTTGAGATCATCTCGTGGATTTGCTCCCTATACGCAGCCTTCCACTCAGGCTCCCTCTCGAGGCGTTTCTCAGTATTGAGGAAAGTTGCCTCCACTGCACGTCGGTTATCCGGCAGTTTCACAGGGTCTCCTTTCCACGGATAAGATGCGTCCCAATGAGGAAACTTGCTGTGCTTGTCTACTCGCACATAGGTGAGGCATTTTTTTATATTTTCTATCTCTCTTTCCTCTCCTAGTGTCATTTCTTTACCACCAGGGGGACATCTACCGCATTTGCAGCCGCCACATTGAGGATTGCAGGCAGCGCCGACACTGTCCCACTTGAACCAATCAAACATTTCTTTATTGGTGACCGCAGTACTCCTGAGGACTGTTTCTCCATTAACCACTTTAGCAAGTTCAGTTGGGTCAACAAGGACTTCTTTATAAGCCTTCAAAGCTGATCTCATTGAATGTGCAAAATGAGTTTCGGACCTGTGCACAGCTAAGTCTACCTTCTCGAAGAGGTCAGGATGAGCTCCACCGACCGTTATTCCCAGAGGACCGTCCCAGAGAACGAGGTCTCCTACCATCTTGATTGGCTGTGGGACCAGGCGACCTTCCCTATGACTTATTAGTAGGTCGATCTTCTCTGGACGGACCAAATCATGAGCGGCAATGTTAGGAAAGAATTTCAGTAGATGCTGTGCTGTGACTGCTTGGTTCACTTTTGCAATGTTCTCCAGGCCATAACATAGGAGCCTGTGCTCCGCCACTGTACCCTTCTGTGTTTTTACTCTTAGTCTCAGAGTATACCTTTTGGTAGCAATTATTTTCTCCATTCCTCCAACTCCTTGCACAATCAGCTTGATGTTTTCGCCTTTTAGCTTAAGACGCTCAGCGGCTTCATTTGAGATATAATTGGTATCTGAAGCAAGATCGATGAGTGTACCGATTAGCTGGCCCGAGTTAGTCGTCACGGAGAGTAGCATCATTACTACGGGGTACTCAATTGGCTCAGCGTCAGAACTAGTGCACACTGTTGTTGAAATCTTATTTGAGAAAGCTTCTTTAACCTCTGCTTTCAGTTCTGGAGATTAGTAAAGAAAATAACCTCCACTTCACCACCCACACTCACCTATCACTTCTCTTTATTCTTTTTATCGCTCCTTTTCATCTGTGGTGACGGGCAGAGTAAGTAGTTGTGGTCTGAGGACCCTGCTTTCTGACAGTCTTCTTTGAAGCATAGAAACCTTCAAATGCAGTAGCCATCCTCTTTATGGATGCGCAAACATTTGAGGCATACCCCTGACTTCTTTAACTGAGCTTTCTTGCTTGACAGATTGAGTTTCCTGAAGGCTTTGCAAGCAAACAATCTACCTGCATGCCCTTCGTCCCCACAGGTTATGCACAAGCTAGGTTGAGAGCCCTTTTGGATAGATGTAGCCCTGGTAAATACCTTCCTTTCTCTACTCTTTTCCTGTGACCTCTCAGTATAGTCTTTTGAGCTAGGCTGCAGTTGATCTAACTCTTCAAGAATGTCCTCCTGTTTTTCAGGTACTCCATTAGACAATAAAAATGATTTCTGGGTGAAAAACCGCTTACAGAGTCATTCTTATGAGTTAACCACTTTTCTTTCAGAGAGTCTGGTAACTTACTCTCAATCGACTGTACTACTAACCGATTTTTCACAGCATCTTCTTCCCCCAGAACTTGGAGGCCACGAAGAGCTCTTTCCACAGCTTGAATTAATTTGATCGTCTTTTTAGGGCTATTTCCCCTTATAGGCGGTAGGCCATGTACTTCTTTCGAGATAAGTAGCACTATTTTCGGCTTGTTTCCATATTTATTGTCCAGGAGCTGGAACACATCGGTGGCAGATCCACAGCTGGACAAGACGAGGTCTCTTTTGACTTTGTCGTCTAAACTTCCTATAAGATGGAACTTTCTTATATTTTCCAAACCATGTGGGTTCCCCAGCTGCTGAAGGTCCTCCCATTCAGCTTTCCAACGGTAGTAATCTCTCATGTTACCAGAGAATGTATGCAGACGTGCACGTTCCAGCATGATTTGGGGCTTGAAATGATATGGCCCTGAGTACATGTTGGGAGCACCTTGGACTTGCAATTGCGTACTTGTAGCATTTGGAGGTCCACCATAACTAGGATAGGTGTGGAACGATGGGTGGGTTATGTTGAACTTCACTTATAGGGATATGATTGTCTACGGGAAAGGACAGTTTACGGTTGGGAGAAGTACTAATAGACACGGCTTGCTTACCGGTCTGACTTTCCTCGTCGTCATCGTTCTTCCCAGTAACTTTCTGCTCCTCTTCATCATCAGACCAAGTACTGCGCCGCCATGCCCACTTATCCCACAGTCTCTCTTGTCGCTTTCTCATTATCCTGCAACGGTCTCTAGATTCCGTTAACACTGCATGAGGGATCATTTCTGTCCACTCAGTCACTAGACTGTTGACTTCACAGACCTCTCGTTCTAAGTTTCTATTTATCAGTTCACACTCCTTCCTAGACAGCTGCAGATGGTCAGTTGCTTCGGCCTGATCCAGGGCTGAGTTAGCCTTGTTTAAGAGGGTGGAAATCTGCTCCTCAGCAAATATGGTCCAGAAGCTGTTTTGGATGAGGTGTTTAACTGCATCGAACTTGCGATCGCACTCCAATGTTTTCTCGTCAACCTGATCTGCCTTTTTTGTGGCCTCTTCATCTTCTAATTCTCGTAGGGCCATAGCATACTCAAATCCTGCATCTTCCACTCTGGAATGATCTCCTTTTAACTCTCTCCACTCAGCCTTTAGATCCCTCTCTTCTAGCACCTTGGCCCTGGAGGTGAGATGGTTGGCTCTTTTAGTGAACGCAGTCTGGGCTGCTGAACGCTTCTGCCGTAACCTCTCTGTTTTCTCCTTTTCTGCCATCTTGTTAATTTGCTTTCTTCTTAGATTTGCACTAGCAAGTGAATAGGCAGTATAGATGGGCTTTTAACTTAACTAGATAAGGTAACCAGGCACTGATTTATTTATTTATTTTTTCTTCTTCTTTAGGCTTTGTCTTGGCATCAGAACAAGGCCACAATGGCAGGCCTAGAACCGTGGTTTATAACTGTTCGGATCTTTTTAAATTCTCAGCCATCCAAATTTCTTTAATAGGCTTAGTGACAGGTTAGCACACATGGCACGACTTACGGTGTTTGTCATTAATCTTGTATTTTGTGTTTATTTATACAACTGACCACCAGGCATAAACCTGAAATAAGAAATAAAACAGCGTTACAAATATGTCCATTGAATATATAATGCAAACAAACAAACATGAAGTAGTTACAATAAAATAACTAGACTATTTCTGCTGTAAATAAGAAGTACACAATCATATAATCTCCTATTCAGTCTTACACAGCTGTATCAGAACACCGCCGAAACTACATTTCCCATCATGCATAGCAGCGCTCCTGCACAGAGTATAAAACTATCACACGAGTCAGCGGCGGCAAAGTGTATTAGTCATTACAACGCTTCAATTTAATGCTCCACCAAATGAATGCAACACCGTCCGCTACACTAGTTTACTTGGTAATTTGTTAATTATCCAGTGTTCGAACATATCACAAACCGAGAGAACAGAACAGTACATGCGCTAACTTAACTATAAATTAAGTCTCTCAGCACGGACTAAGCATAGCCAATGATGACAATTACACAAGTACGAAAGTTTAAACATTCCTAAATTAAAGTACAGCAAACCGTAACTCATAGTAAACATTTCAAAAAGATTCTAAATTCGCTACATACCAACAGGCTGTGTGCTCCTGATGATGATGGGTGGTAAGCCAACAATGCTTTCTACGTTTTTTATAAAGCTTATAGCGTAACTGCGCATGCTCACATCTAAGTGACCATCACGCAACAAACTATCATTGTGAAATAAATATAATTCGCTTGTATAAATCCTACTATTCCCAATATTTTAAGCAGACTTTTTTATAACCATGAATTTTACCAATATATTTTTCCTAGTGATCCAAAGAACCGAACACTTTGGATGATATTATGCAATGTAGATGATGATAACTTCAAACTCTTTGCAATTTTCCTCTGAGAAACTCCTTTCTGATATTGCTCCACTATTTTTCACCTTTGTGTTTTGCTTCAATAAAAACAAACAAAAACAATCAAATAAGTGTACCTTATAACTATTAAAGATTTTATATTTATGAGCAGGTAATGTACCTCTTGATAAAGACAAATGATTAATGCCATAATGATACCATGATGAGACATAAAAAGTTTATTGAAAATTCCCTTTACAGAACAGGCTATTTGAATAGTTTACTATTCAAGTAATGCATCAGACCTGCAGGAACATCCCTGCCCTCCTCCTCTACAGCCTGTGGCACTGCCACCACGGTTTCTGCTGCTGGGGGTAAATGCCAAGCATTCTCATAGGATTCTCCATGACTCTCACAAAGGTTGTGTAGCACCATGGATTTCACAAGGTTGACAGCACAGTCATTTTTTTTCATAAGGCATCGCCATCTTCCTTTTAGTCGGCCAAAGGCATTTTCAACAACTACACGTGCTCTGCAGATTTTCATGTTGTAGACCTGCTGTTCTGCTGTCAGGTGTCCAGTATCAATGAATGGTTTTAAGAGCCAGTTCTGCAAGGGCTAGGCAGAGTCTGCTAGGATGTAGTAGCTAGCAGTCACCCCACCTATATTTCTGGTGTTAGCTGGTATGTGGTTTCCACGGCTTGCCAACTTCCACAATGTTGACAGTCTCAAAACCCGAGCATCATGCAGGCTTCCAGGCAGTCCTGTGAAAACATTCCAGAAAAGTCCCTTTGCATCCACAACACCTTGAAGGATGATGGAGTGCCAGCATTTATGGTTGAAATAGTCACAGTGATATTCCTCTGGTGCTATGATGGGGATGTGTGATCCATCAATAGCACCAATACAGTCTGGGAGCCCCCACCTGTTCTCAATGTAGGCAGCCATTTCTTTAAACTTTAGTTGATCTGGATAATGAATTTGCTCTGGTACCAACAGGACTTCAGCTGCTGCACAGAACTCCTGAACACACCGACACACAGTTGTTATGCTTACACCAAAAAGATGTCCAGCGCTTCTGTACTCAGTGCCGGTTGCAAGCTTCCACAGTGCGATGGCTACTCTTTTCTTTAGAGGTACACACACGCGGAAGTTTGTGTCCCATCTCTCCATCGCTGGACACAGTTTATTGCATAAGTGGACAAATGTTTCTTCGGACATTCAAAAGTTCTCCAGCCACTGAGTGTTTGTAAAACCGGGAACAATCACATCCTACCACTCTGAAGCTCGGTTAAATGTCCAAACAGATGGTATGTTGCGGCGACTTATTTGCGAAATGTGGAAGATCTGTAATACACAGAATACGCATTTTAATATCTTAGACTGGCAGTAAAGTTCATTATATGCTGTGTGACCGTGATAAAAGTTAGCTAATGATGCACTTTTAGATGCTTACCCTTGCGGGCCGTCAAGCAAACCTGTTGTCGTCGTCGTCTGTGTGTTGTTGTAAGAGTTCCCAAAATCTTTTTTTAGCTGTGTTTTGTTTGGCTGCCATCAGCCTCTTTTGAAAAACTCCTTCGTCTTGCAGCTAAAAACATTCACAATGCGAAAATAAAGAACAGCATTACATCGATATGCTCCACTGTTGTGTGTTTGTGAAGCGTTTACGATGATGTCACGGCAGTAACCAAAACGACATGTGAATAATCCCGCCTACTCTACAACGATACTAAACTGAAGTGGAACCGCGAACCGAGCCGAGCCTAACCTGTTATTAACAGTTTCCAAGACACATGATTATGTAGTTTAACATGCAAGTTTTAATTAAAAAATAATTTAGGGGTGTCACACCAAAGGACAATAAAATGTAACCCTTTTGTAGTGGTTCCAAAAAAGTTAAATGATAAAAATTCTGAAACAGAAATGTACCATGTGCTTCAGTAACACAACCATGAATGAGGTCCTTCAACTAATTAACTGATTTAAAATCAGGATATGGTGTCACACCAGAGGATATGGTTTTCAGAGACAAAATGTTTGGGACAGTCACACCATAGGACAATTTTAAGATTTGGCTCAAAAAAAAAAAAAAAAAAAAAACTTTCTAATAATCTTCTAATACTTTACTGCATTTTAAAAATATTCATGACAATATTATATATGTTCATATATATATATATATATATATATCAACAACCTAATAAAATTAAACAATTATGTCTAAAAACTAAATAAAAAAACAAACAAACAATGAAAAAAATCTATCAAAACAACAAAATAACAAAAATAAACAAATCAACAACCCAAAAAAATAAAACAACTAAATCAAAAAACTAAGAGACCTTAACCCTCATGTGGTGTTGCCGACCTGACTGCGGGGCAATTTGACCAGGAGAAGAGTTTATCTTTTTCCTGAAAATACTAGTTAATGTTATCGCATTGGACTGAAACCGCCTGACTGGGCTACAGAGAAGCAGCAGTGACTTTGTTCCCAAAGGGTATAACTAAATCTCGGAATTTTTGGGGGGGGGAAATTTTGCGTACTTTTTTGTGGGGGTTTTGTTACCTTGTTACAAGGGCAGGATCAATGCAGTGTATCCGGTCAAAAATGACTGCGAAAAGCTTTATGGAGATGAAGATTTTGTTTTCAGCACCTATAAAAAAACCATAGCTTATAAATGCACCTGAACTCATTCTGTGGGATACCATATTTTCACCCAATCTTGGATTCAATCTTTTCAGCAGTGCCACAGGCTGTCAACTTGTTTTCTGCAAAAGGATCTTTCAATTAGGACTGGTTTTTTTGTATATTTCTGTTTTGCATCTGAGATAATCATGGGCCTCATTTATCTGAGAGAAATAGTTGCATGGTCAAAAATGGTCACAATGGCTGACCATTGAAAGTGAATGGGAGAGACCTGTATATAAATATAACAGAAAAAATTTATTTTGTCAGGAGCATGTTCATTATGTTCCTCTCTATAGAGTGCTGGGTATATGCATCTATGTACAGAGTGCTGGGTTACATATGAGCATATGTGCTTTCTTTGCAAACAAGGTTCGAGCCCTCAAAAATTATGGACCTGTGCATGTATCTGAAATACATTTATTTTACACACGCTACCCAGACACACACACATAATTATTGCATAAACATTAAATAGTACCACACGTTTGAAAATATAATTTATATATAATATATATATATATATATATCAACAAATCCTCTCATATTTTACAGGGAGGGGGAAAAGGTTACATTCCAGAGCCCATATTCCTAAAGATTCTAAGAATCCTCTCAGAGAGCTCCTAATTTAGCTTAAACAGTCAGAGTAAGAGTGACTCAGGATCAATCTGAGAGCAACTCTGAGCGAGGAAAAGACAAAAACATTCATCTTAGTGAGGAGGCGGGGCCAACCCCGTTGCTAGGTGTGACAGTCTTTTGAAGATTGTGATTGGCTGATTATCTAAGAAAAGGAAAAAACTGCTTTAGGGTTTATTATAAGCCTTCACTTTGAAATTACAGGTGTAATCTTTCCTGTTTTACCGTACTCTCTCTCACACATTATATATGTACATACAGGGTTTGAAATGAACACCAGCTGTGGCGGGAACACTGTCAAATCACTAGCCAATTTGGTGTGTTACTTTTCCTAAGTAATGTTCATTCATTAATTTCTTGGGGAAGTTGCAAGCCAAATCTGTGCTGGTTTAGTGCAAATACTGAACTCGTGAGACATCACGACATTATGCAGTATATATAGCAAAAACCAAAAACACGTACAGAGTGCACACAATAAGCGACTATGCATTTAGTGTGTGTTCTTTCACTGCATGATTCAGTCTATTAATACGCATTAAGAAAATGTATATATTTATATAATTTCACTAAAAAGAATCAGCATTATTACAAATGTGATATTGATTTTCATTCAACATAGTTCAATTAACAATAAGTTAATATCAAGAGACTTATGTTTTAGACAACATATTTCCTGTTTTTGCTCTTTTTCGACAACATTTGTTTAGTAACAGCCTAAATGTATGATTATTATAATTGACTGATTAAATTTAAGAATTTGACTCTAAAGATGATGCACTCTTTTAGAAAGAAAAAAGGCTTAATATATGTAAAATGACCCTAAAAGGTAAAAATCAATTTAAACTTATTGTAACAGATTAATTTCTATCACTGCTGTGAACTGACCACACAGAATATGAAATATATCAAAAACTTTAGGAGTCCGCTGTCCATGGCAGTCCTTAAGATATCAGCATCTGTTTCTGTCAATATCACACACCCCAAGCACTGACACAAAATGATCTGCAACGGTCGCTTTGTCACGTCCAGTGTAGACAGCTTCAAGCTATTGGTTTATTTATTTATTTATTTTTTTTTATATTTTTTTGGCTAGTAGAAGTTATGAATGGCCGGTAACTTAAAAATTAGTAGCCAAGTAGGCTGGGGGAGTGAAAAAGATAATAAAAAAACATCTATACATATATATATATTAATATATTCTTACTGTTTTAATTACAATGCTGTTAATGTTGTACTTGAGGTATTTGATAGGAAATGAACAGCGATACAATAAGGTTCTGAAAGTGCTGTAATTTTTTGTGTAATCACTTTGCTTATAGAAGGTTGTGACAGACCCAAATCATCACTTCTGCATAGTTGCATTTTTCCACTTTCCAAATATGTTAATGTAGTTAATGTGGTGATTATGGCATTTCTGCTCAGTGTCGGAGATGTTAGTGTGTCTCTAATAAGATCTGTCAACATGATCCCTGCATGATCTAATGTGTAGTGTCTTATTAACTCACTGTCATGCATTGTGTGCTACACATTTCTTCTCCCTCTTCATCGTTCGGCCTTTTCTCCACTGCTAAAGAAACTCTTAAACCTCTTAAAAGACCTCATCCATACTCCTAACACTTTTTGACCTTAAGACCTCTTTTAAGGGTTAAGATGCTTTGTGAATAATTTTTATCTTTACTAATATCTTCTCTTTAATTTCAAGGAGCAAAAGCCCACTTTTCTAGGAATTTTGTCACCAGGATCAACTCTCTCCACTAAGAGGTTTGATGAATACATGCCCAGGTGTGTCACTGGTGTAACTGACCTGAGGTTCGGATCCGCTCCGTGCTGCAGAACGAGTTTGAGGCAGCGCAGTCCTTTCTCAGACTCTTTACCTGCAGCTAATGAACCACTGCTACTCCATCCTGGACAATCCTGTTGGGGTTCGCACCGTGACACAGCAGAGACACACACCTGCATAACAATAACAAGATTATCCTCTATATAAATATATATATATGTGTGTGTGTGTGTGTGTGTGTGTGTGTGTGTGTGTTTAAAATATACATTGGGTAAGTGTTGTTTCTAAGAGCCAAGTATAATTTAATATGCAGGGCTCAATACACTTATTTTTAAGGAGCTCTTAATACATGCATTTACACTGCACTTACAAAATGCGTAAATTATGTTATGAGATTAGTGTTTTAAATATAAAATTTGGAATACAGAAATATGAAATGAAAAAAAAGCAGAAAAATGGTTTTAGATATAAAAATAAATTACCAGAATGTGGTGGCAGGCCACTGCTAATTCATTCAGAAACAAAGAACCTGTCTTAATTACTTCATGGCAACATAGCAAAAAAAAAAGACAATATTGTCTCTACAATTTAATTTCCTTAATATTAACTTCTTATTGAAATGTCTGCCACAGACCATGCTAACCAAACTTTTGTGAAGTGAAATGAGATGTGGCCAAGTGTGGTGACCCATACTCAGAATTTGTGCTCTGCATTTAACCCACTTAAGTGAAAAAAACACCCACCGTGAACACACGCACACGCACACACACACGTACACACACACACACAGCATTTAATAGACAGAGCCATAGATCACTGACAAGCTACGCAATATCGCGTTCATCTTCGATAATAAACGCGATATTGCGTAGCTTGTCAGTGAACTACAGCTCTGTCTATTAAATGCCACTCCATTTGAAAGCAGGTGATGGTGATTTAGCAGTAATCAGGGAACCGGCTTTACTGACGAAATGCGTGTGACAATCACATGCGATATATCGCCCATCCCTACAAAATATACTTTGTGGTAAACAAACACTTGTGTAAATTTAAAAAAAATAAATAAATCAAATCACAATTATAACCAGTAGACAGCAGCAGAGGAGCACTTATTGGCTTACAAGTCATTCATTTCTACTTTTTCCTGTGTAAGAATTACAACAGCTCTCCCCAATGGCACACGTCTCTCAGAGGTTTGGAATAGGGAGCTGAGGAAAGGCACTGGCCGATGCTCGTCTGCATATACCAGCTCCCCTTCCAGGAGAATTTGGCACCTGAGCAGGCTTGTGGGCCCCCCAACAATTCAGACCACGAATCCCTAGCCCAGAGAACGAATCCCCCAACTGAGAGACCGAAGCCTCGACAAGGCGCATGAATTGCCCGACAAAAAACCTAAGCTGACCTTAGCCCGTATCTTCCATTCCTTCTTTACAGAACTTTGGCCTCCCGGATTATCAATTCTCCTGCCTCCAGATGCTCTCACCGCCTTCAGCACACTCAGATCCCATCTCGCAGACCAGACGACGGCTCGAGCCCATGAGACTAACCTGGCACATGCCGCTGTTTATTAATCCCTGGAACCGATGAATACTCTGAAATCCTTGAAAAAAATATATATGTGTCTCCCCACTGGGAGGCGCCCTCCGTTTATCTGGTCAGAAACCCATATGTGCCAAAATCAAACAATCTCACCACCGCCGCTCCTCGTAATAACCTAAACCCAAGCCTTAAGGTTGTCAGCGCCTGTTTAGTTGACCTACCATCTCACTCAACTTGGGATTGTTGGCCTTTCCTAGTCTCCCCAGGGAAAGCATCGGGAGAAATGTGTAAGACAACAGCGTACCCCAGGATCATCAGGTGTTTCGGTTCTTTAAACGCTAGACACCCTCGCCCGGGGCGACCCGCCCAGGGTGATCAGACATCGGTGTGTGTCTCATAGTCAATTGGATAATACGACCTTCACCGGATCCACAATGCTACTGTTGGGATCCCGATAACTCTCTCGATCCCCCACTTTATACTACAACCTCCCCCGGCTGCCAGAGTACACCTTTTCACAAACCCAGGCGAAAAAAAATCCTGAACTGGACTCTTCCACTAGCCCTACCCCCCCTCCATATCCCCCCACCCCACGCCTGGCACAGCAAATGTAGTTGGCAAAGTGTGTGCATCCCCATAGAAAACTGGGCTCCTATCAAGGCCTGTTAGCCCCAGGCTACCTGCCCTGCGTGCTGTCCAAGTGGACCCAGGGAGGCTGGATACTCACCGTGCAAGTGACCCTTCGTTAACACCGCAAGGGTATCCGGGTCCCTGAAAAAAGCCCAATCCCAAACTTAAATTTTCCGCTCAATCCCCTCAGGCCGAGAGCGTGAGACTGGCGGATGCACATTTTTGCACATCAAGCTTCTACCAGTACATCCATCTTCAAAGTTCATGCATCTTAGAACCGAATCGACCTCATCCTTACCAGGACACCACCAAATGCAGGAACTCCTGTTAGCCCCAGGCTACCTGCCCTGCGTGCTGTCCAAGTGGACCCAGGGAGGCTGGATACTCACCGTGCAAGTCATCCGTGGTGATCCCCCCAAAAAAGGTATCCGGGTCATGTATCCTCCATGCACCCCCAACCTTGTCCTAGTCACCCCATCCGTGGTGATCCCCCCAAAAAAACAGTTAAATTTTGTCTACTCTTTTTCATTCATGCCCTCATCCCCGAACACCCAAACCCCTCGCCGAACACACACACAAACACACACACACACACCTTTTCTTTCCGGTTCCTCTCATCCTACTTCCGACCTGACGCCATTTCGGTTTATTCGAAAGTTCACAACTCCTATTTCCAGTCCCCAGTTCGAGGAAGCCTGAAACCGGGAGCCTTTTGGACCTCTCGTCTCCCTTTCCTGGGACAATCGGCTCCGCCGACACTGAACAACCGAATCCATCGCCCGCCCCGGTTGGAAACCAAACCCGGGTCCCCCCACCGGAAGGCAAAATCTCCACCACCCAACCACCTGGGCAGATGAACTGATCAGCCATGGCTAAGCACACATCCCTCACCGCCCAACGGAAAAAAACCAGCAATGATCGAGACCCGAACCCGGGTCTCCCCATCCAAAGCCCAGCACCGTACCACTGAGCCATCTGAACTGATAACCCCATCAGTTGTTGTCCAATACATACCCCACCAGCCTTCCACTAAAAAAACTAACCTCTACAAGATCTAAGATTAGAGTGTGGATCAGTCTAGGGCTATTTCCTGCCTTCCATCCTTAAGATTAGCCACAACTTCCAATCAGTCCTCCCATCCTTAAGATTAGGGTGTGGGTTGGATCAGGGCTATTTCCTGCCTGTCATTCTATGAGGGTTAGGACTGAGGTATAACCTTTTCAAAACTATTTCCTGCCCCGCGTTCCCTGAGGGTTTTCAATAGAGTATCGACCCCCCCAAAAAACTGGGTGTTATATAATTCCTTTTTAATCTAGGGAGCATCAGAAACTGGGATCAAACTACAAAATCGTCTCTGCTCTCACCCCCGGAACATCATCGCTTCCGGGCCAACATTTCTCTTTTTCTCATGTCTGGCTGCTTTTTTTTTGTTATTTTTTTCTAATTATTTTTTTCTAGGGAGCATCAGAAACTGGGATCAAACAACAAAATCATCTTTGCTCTCATGCCTGGAACATCATAGCTCCTCCCCCCTTTTTTTCTTTTTAAAAATATCTTCTTGTACCTTAGTGAACTTCCCCTTCTCAAAATTAATTCATACTCTTACCCCGAATTAGCCTAAGATTTCAACATGTCCTTTTCCCCGGCACCTGGTCATTCAAACCATTTGGAGCCCCTGTATATAGCCTCCCGATCCAAACATGCTCCTTATATAACCGTTGTTTGGTCATCCACCTATAATTATGCTCCAAACCCTGGATCCGCACACTCTTCACCCCGTGCCTTCCAAAATGTTCAATTACTGACCTTGTCTCATTTCCGACAGAACCCGCTCTTATCTGACTTCTGTGTTGATACAGCCTCTTTCTAATAGTCCTCATGGTTTGGCCCACATATTGTTTGCCGCACTTGGCACACTGAATCACATAGACGCAATTCTTTGTGGTCAAATTAATCCTGGGCAAATGGAAAGCTTCCTGCTTCCCCCAGATCTTGAGGGTCCGCGGCTCCCGGACCCCCCTTAATCTTCCCCCCATTTTTGGAAGGCGGCTATGTACCAACAAGTCCCTCAGGTTTGTATTTCTCTTATACGCTGACAATATCTCCAGCCCATCCCCTGCTGGGGTACCGGCCAAAATTCCCAAGAAATTCCTCCTCAGCCTACCCATCACCCCCTTTGCACCTGGTGAAAACGTGAATATAGCCAGGACTCTCTCTGGGTTAGGCGGAGTGCATTCACTCACTATTACCCTCTCTTGTTCCCTACCCACTCCTTGTAACCATGCCCTAGAATATCCCCTCCTCTGTAGGGCCCTAAACAGAATCTGTTTGGCCTTCTGAAATTCCTCCTCCCTGGTGCAAATCCTGCTGAATCTCAACAACTGTGCCCGAACTACACCCCGAAACGTGTGATGGGGATGATAACTCTGAAAATGTAACAATGCATGCATATCTGTCTCTTCAAAGAAAACCTTTACATCCAGTTTTCCCGAGGTATCAAACCCCGGCCCCTTGTATACTGCTGTATCCAAAAAAGCCACCTCTCTGTCATCCCACACCGCTTTTACCTTGATGGATGCATGATGAGTGTTCAGCTTCACCAAAAAATCCTGAAAGTCCATGTGCCCATGCTGCCATACCCCCCATATGTCATCCAAATATTGAAGGTAACACAGGGACAATTTGGCACAGTCAGCGAACATTGACTGTTCCCATTGGGCCATATATATATTAGCATACGCCGGTGCAAACCTCTTGCCCATGGCTGTCCCTTTTATCTGCAAATAAAAGTGTCCCTCAAATTCAAAATCATTCCGGGTCAAGCTCAGCTCTAGTAATTCCAAAATAGCCCCATCCAGTTTTGATTCATCTGGGGATTTAACAAAACATTCTCGCACCGCCCTCAAACCTAAGGGAATTTCACATATTTGTGTACAGGCTCTCCACGTCTAGTGAAAACAAAAATGCCTCCGTGGGAATCGTAAGGCTCCCAACCTTTTCCAAAAAGTCATACGTATCCCTTACATAACAGGGATGTTTAGTGGACAATGGCTTCAGATAGAAGTCAATAAATTCTGCTACCCGGAAACTTTCACTCCCAATTCTGCCTGCCGTCGGCAAATATATTTGCATCCAAGCTAATAACCATTCATCCTTCCGCCAACAAACCTAAAATAATATTGTAAAATCATCTTGTTCCCCTAATAAGTACCCCTAACAACCATCCTCACTGCCGTCGGCAAATATATTTCCCCTCCACCAGGGAGTCCACTCTCCATTCAATCTGAGGAATCAAGTCCTGAAACACTAGAGACTCCAACTTGGAGTAAAAGTTCTTATCTTCTAGCTGCCTTAACCCCTCCTCAACGTATTGAGGCCTATCACTATGGCCCCTCCCCTATCTGCCGGCTTAATAACAATCTCCCTTCTCTGAGCTAAGTCCTCCAACGCCTGTATTTCCTCCTTTGTTAAAATTGGGAGTAAGGCCTCGAATTCCCTTGACTACCTCCCCAACATCCTCTCCACATTTCTCAAAAAAATCCCACAATTCTGCTGGCAAATGTTGGGGTGGAGGGGTCCAACTGGACCGTGTACAAAATGGTTTTGCCTGTCCTAGCCCCACGTCCGGGCCAAAGAACACCGCCCTCTTCATCTTTAGAAAAAACTGGCCCAAATCTGCCAGTACCCGCTTCCTTTCAATTGACTTAACCAAGTGAGATGGGATAAATGTTAAACCCTTATCCAAAACTGCCAATGCTGCTGAAGACAACTGAAAGGTCCGGGACAAATTCAAAACCGATGTTCCCCCTACCGTGTCCTTGTCGGTTGAATCGTTTATTCCTAATTTTAAATGCCTCATCCAATGAGTGCACATCGCTATCGCTGTTTGTGGTTCCCAACTGATCTTATCATCTTCAGTCTCAAACAATCCCCAGGGCAGCAATGGAATGCTGTATCCAGTTTCCTCAATGCACCTATTTATCATTTGCAGATTCTTTACCTGGTGTTTCAACAACCCCTTATGATAATCTATCTTTGGTATATGCACCACCGCATTGGGAAATTTCAGTGCGGCTGCCCTCAGCAACCGCTGAATCGCTTTTTTATAATCCTTTATTGTAGGCCTCGGCCAAATTACCCCCCGGGTAACACTCTACCTCAACCACTGTCACAAATAACTGGGGTTATATATCTGATAATATTGTAGGTCTGGGCCAAATTACCCCCCGGGTAACAGTGGACCTCCACCTCTGTGTTATCTATGGGCACAAAGCGCCCCACGTTGGAGTCCCCCATGATCACAATGGATCTGCTGGGGGCCAAACTCCAATTAGTATACTTGCTGCCCTGGTGGTCATGTTTCTTATGCAGACTCTTAGCCCCAGCTCGGGGGCCCGTCCTCACTACCCTCTGCTCTTTCAGGGGCTCCGAGCCCTTTAAAGAAGTCGCTGACTCTGTCTTTCTCCAGAGGACCTCCCTGGCCCAATTCCTCCTGACCCCCTGGGTTCACCAGCCCCGGCTCTGGGGTCCAGAACCAATCCATCTCCTCCTGCAACTCATCCCACTCAATTTCATGCTCCTTCTCCTTCTGTTCCTGTTCCCGCACTCCCTATACTTCCCTCCTTTCTGGGGTACTCTTCCTGCGCCTCCCCCTCGGAGGCTCCTCTACTGCTGTCACCGCTTGCCCTCCTTCCTCTTCCTCTCTCACCCTGACCTTACAGGTCCCGGGTGACAATCCGGGCCACCCAGCCTGGTGGTGCCCCTGCACCCACCCCCCTCCCTCTCTCCTGATCCTCGCTCTGTTCCCTGCCCCTCCATGATTTTCTCCACCTCCTCAGTTGCTATGGCCAGGGTGGATTCTGTGACTGTTTTCATATCCTTGCGGGCCCACCTCATCGCCACCTGCCACGCCACCCTCCAGCGCCTGCCTGAGGACTCCTGCAACTCTACAGGGCATCCTGGTAATGATTATGCAAAATATCCACCCACGTGTGGAAGCAATTTTTGGCATTTCTGTAAATTAACCACCTGGTGGTCATGGAGGGGAAAGCCATATGCACACCTTCCAAGAGGCTATTGGCTATCCTCTCTAGGCCCCCCGGCCCCTGATTTTGCTCTTCCGCCACCCAGATCATGCAGCGGTGGTGAAAAGCCTTGACAAATCTATTAAGGCTCTTCACCAGCCTCCGGAACTCCATATCCTCTGCCATCTCAATCTGATATCTATAACACAAAATGACTTATCAGAACCTGTCCTAACAATTGACCAAAAATCCTCTAGTCCCTCCCACATATATACACACACACACCCCCATACACCCACACTCCCCCAGAGATTATAATTAAATCCGCAGACCAGGAGAGGATAGACCTGTCCGGGCCACGCCTCTCCCCTAGGAGCCTGTCCGGGCTCGGTCCGCTCCCCCTTCCTCCTCCCCCAGGGCTCAAGGCCCAAGGAGACGAGGGAGGGAGCAAAAAATATATTAACCACGCCAAAGCACTCCTCCTCCATAACCCTCCCTCCATGGAACCACAAATCCTAAGTCCCCCCCTCCCTCCCAGATCTTCAAATCTCACGGCACCTTGGATACAGAAGTTGCAAGGCCCCTGAACAAGCCAGCTCCGAACCGGCGAACCCAGCCCGAGCCTGAAGGCCCAGACCAAGTAACCCCGGCCCGGCATCACACCTTCCCCCAATCGCCTAATCGCCTCCACTCCATGAACACCTTGGATACAGAAGGTGCAAGGCCCCTGAACAAGCCAGCTCCGAACCGGTGAACCCAGCCCGAGCCCGAAGGCCCAGACCGAGTAATCCCGGCCCTGGCATCACACCTTCCCCCAATCATCTCCACTCCACGAACACCTTGGATACAGAAGGTGCAAGGCCCCTGAACAAGCCAGCTCCGAACCGGCGAACCCAGCCCGAGCCTGAAGGCCCTGATCGAGTAATCCCGGGATGGCATCACACCTTCCCCCATCTCATTATAACCAGTAGACAGCAGCAGAGGAGCACTTATTGGCTTACAAGTCATTCATTTCTACTTTTTCCTCTATTTTCTGAAATAATAAAATCATTATTATAAAATATCAAATCATCAAGAAATCAGATTTTGTCAGAATTTTACACTTTTTGTGTGTATTTCCCTCTAAACAAGTCAAGTCATCTTTATTTATATAGCCCTTTAAAACAAAAAAGATTGCTTCAAAGCAACTGAACAACATTAATTAGGAAAACAGTGTCAATAATGCAAAATGACAGTTAAAGGCAGTTCATCATTGAATTCAGTGATGTCATCATGCAGCTCAGTTCAGTTTTAAATGGTATCTGTGCAATCATTTGCAATCAAGTCAACGATATCGCTGTAAAGGAAGAGTCCCAAACTAAGCAAGCCAGAGGCGACAATGGCAAGGAACCAAAACCCCATCAGTGACAGAACTCAGAAAAAAAAAAATCAGTTCTAGTGCCACAAGAACCTAGCGGCCAGTTCTCCTCTGACCAGATGAAACCAGCAGTTCAATTCCAGGCTGCAGCAAAGTCAGATTGTGCAGAAGAATCATCTGTTTTCCTGTGGTCTTGTCCCGGTGGTCGTGCTGATCCACCATCTGACATGGAAACATACTCTACCCCTCTAACCCCAGTCACCCCCTACTTTCAGGGCTGTAGAGGTCCTTTCTAGGTGCTGATCCACCATCTGGGCTGGATACATACTGGACCCGGGTGACTGCAGTGACCCTCTGACTTGGATACAGACTGGATCTGGTGGCTACGGTGACCTCGGAATAAGAGAGAAACAGACTAATATGAGCGTAGATGCCATTCTTCTAACGATGTAGCAAGTACATCGGATGTTATGGGAAGTGTTCCCGGTTCCGGTTTACCTAATTAATGCAGCCTAAAAATCCTTTAACGGATTTGGATATTAGAAGTGTATTAGTATGTTATGTGTAAGCCAGGTTAAAGAGATGGGTCTTTAATCTAGATTTAAACTGCAAGAGTGTGTCTGCCTCCCGAACAATGTTAGGTAGGTTATTCCAGAGTTTGGGCACTAAATAGGCCGCCCACAGTTGACTTTGATATTCTAGGTATTATCAAATTGCCAGAGTTTTGAGAACAGAGCGGATGTGGAGGGACTATAATGTAACAAGAGCTCGTTCAAATACTGAGGTGCTAAACCATTTAGGGCTTTATAAGTAATAAGCAAGATTTTAAAATCTATACGATGTTTGATAGGGAGCCAGTGCAGTGTTGACAGGACCGGGCTAATATGATCATACTTCCTGGTTCTAGTAAGAACTCTAGCTGCTGCATTTTGGACTAACTGGAGTTTGTTTACTAAGCGTGCAGAACAACCACCCAATAGAGCATTACAATAGTCTAACCTTGAGGTCATAAACGCATGGATTTAAAATTTCTGCATTTGACATTGAGAGCATAGGCCGTAATTTAGATATATTTTTGAGATAGAAAAATGCAGTTTTACAAATGCTAGAAACGTGGCTAAGGAAAGGTTGCTATCAAATAGCACACCTAGGTTCCTAACTGATGACGAAGAATTGACAGAGCAGCCATCAAGGCTTAGACAGCGTTCTAGGTATTACATGCAGAGTTTTTAGTCCTATAATTAACACCTCTTTTTTTTTCAGAATTTAGCAGTAAGAAATTACTCGTCATCCAGTTTTTTATATCGACTATGCATTCCGTTAGTTTTTCAAATTGGTATGTTTCGCCGGGCCCACAAAGAAATATAGAGCTGAGTATCATCAGCATAACAGTGAAAGCTAACACCGTGTTTCCTGATGATATCTCCCAAGGGTAACATGTAAAGCGTGAAGAGTGAGCCTTGCGGTACTCCATGCTCCACTTGTGACTTGTGTAAATACAACTCTTTCGTTAGCTTAGCAACACCGTGGAGTTTGTTTACACTAACACTTCCACGTCACTAACGCACAGTTCAAAGTTGCTCCGGAAGTATGTTAAGACTTCCGTGTCACGGTCGTAACTGTGGCAACCAAAACAAACTCTAGCATGAAATGTCGGTGCATTTCAACACTGTACAAATTACAACAGTTACATGAAATGTCGGTGCATTTCAACACTGTACAAATTACAACACCGCTTTAAGGTGGTTTTGCGATGTGGCACTTAAACTCTCAGTTCGTATAGAGTTAAATTTTACTTAATTCAAATAGTAGCTTCGTGCTGCAGTTAAGGGAAAAGTGATGGCGATCTCGGCGGATCTGAAATCTCCGTGCCAGTTTCTCTGGACACAGACACAAACACAACAGGTTTTCTTCGCTGTTGGTACACAGTTAAAATTTACTTGATCAAGCTTTTAAAATACTCCCATCACACGCAGTTGGCAATCAAGCTATGAATAATGAGGCTTTGATAAATAGATTGAGGAACACGCTCAAAACTATTTCTTTATTCACCGATTTATTTCCCTTTGAATTAACGTTACTACAGCAGTTTAGCTCCGTTCAGCGAACGGTGACTGAGATTCCCTGCCGGGAGTATAGCTTTTGAGAGGCACTGGAACACGCAGTGAAATCAATTTAGCTATAAACAAGGCATTACAAAAATGAGGAACACGCTCAATTTCTACCTTATTGTACGATCTCAGATGTTAACTTTAAGTTCACTTACTGCCGTTTAACAATGGAGAGGCGGACTTGAGTTACAGCCTCCTCTGCGTTCATTCATTCAAGCGGTCGCGCGCTGCTTATGTCACGGGTCACACACACACACACACGTCTCGACGCAGCTTCTCATCTTTCATCCGCAGCAAAAGAAAAGATTAAATAACTTGGTTTATGCTCACAATTTAGATTAAACTGCCCGCATTCTCTCCACCAATAATACTGAAAGGGAAACAGGCCAATTTAGCTCAAAGGGAATCATTTAAGATTTTAAAGGGAATTTGAACAGAATCACTGTTTCACGGCTGATCACTGAAACGGTCAGCGATTCGTTGAACGAGCCGTATAACATCAACTCTGCTATGGATATTAATATCCAAAGTATAGTGAAAACACTATTAATTAGCACAATATCAAGATCGGCAGTTTAAGCCATTAACTTGTAAGCAAAAAACACAAGATACTTCTCTTTTCAATATGAATAAGGCTTTATTAGACAAATCTAAGACATATAAATAATCTAACACATAAGCACATGCACTCATATTCACACAAGTTGCAGGAAGATAGAAAGTTAGGAAAGAATGGGTTTAAGAATGAAAATGTGAAATCCCAAGTTTAAAGCAATATGTGAAATTGCATAGACATGAACAACCATCAATCACTTAATTAACCCTCGCATTGAGTTCCTCAATGAGGTTAAAATTATATTAGATAAACCAGTTCAGCTTAGTCAGGAGGTATGTTACTTGTGATCCCTGTGTAAAGGGGGTTTCCTTTGTTGTTGTTGAAAAGGGGGTTTCCCGAGGTTGCTGATTGGCTTGAAGTTCAGTAGTCGTTGAAGTGATGTCTTGGGAAGCCCGTGGTTGGGCGTTGGCTGAAGATGCGGAGTTGTGGGCTGGTTGAAGTTTCAGACAGGCACTTGAGGTCGGACTCGGAGACACAGCGTTACAAAACTTAACTCAGAACATGAAACTCTCAACGGAAAGAAAAAAAAAACTAAAGTAAAAGAATAGAAGTAAAGTTTGACGAGACTAGATGGCAGTAGCAGCAGGCGTGCAGGCCGAAGCACGCTGGAACCGCGCTCAAAGAACACTAAAAGTGATGACTAAAAGCCAAAACTAAAAGCCAAAGCTAAAAGCGAAATTTGATGGTGTCCTGAGTATTTTAACTGGCCTTTTGGCCACACCTCAAATGTTGTCTTGACCAATTAGATATTGTCTTTGCCTACCCATTCATAAATCATATGTTATCTTATCACTCACGTGGTTCCGAATTTTTTCCCGCTCTTTCAGGGATTTTTTCAGTTTAATTTTGGACTGTTTTTTGATAACATTTGACAAATAACTGATGGTCAGAAACATTTCAAGCAAGAAGATTCAAACACCACACATACTAAACATGTTACTTAAACTATTCAATAGTTATTAAAAAGCACACAATAAGTGATTAGAACATGATAGTCAAATGTGGGGTTTCAAAATGATATGGAGTTAAGCAATGGACTGATATTCCTTTATAAGTCTTTTTTAAGTTCAATCTACATCTGTAAAAATTACCGTTTCAGTCTTGTGCCATTCTCTAACATAAAGATGTTATGTGGAGACCAGAGGTTAAAAGCTCCCCTTAAAGGAATTTCAGTCTGGTAGTCTTCTAGGTGGGGGGAAGTCAATCCACAGATCTTGTGATCATGATTACTATCATGGGTTTATATGTGATGGTCAGGCTGTGCACCTTTGACCCAATCTCGGCCCCAAATCTCTTCTCCAAAAATGACGTAATGTTCTAATGGTGGGCTGTTCCTGAAGAGTTGGTTATCTGGCTTCAGACTGTGGTGCTAGTAGTGGATTTACAACCCTGTTGCCTTTCTGTATTAATCATGTTTCAACCATGCTCACGATCGAATCTTTAATTTGTCTGGTTCGGGTCTGATACGCTTCACAAATCCTAGCTCAAGGCATTTATTAATCAAATTCAGAAGTGTCAGACCCATTACACTGAGCACTTGTTTAAATGACCGTGAGGGAAATATATCTGAAACAGTTGGTTTGAGTTGCTTAACAATGTCATTTAGAAAAGAAAGTGAAATAGGTGTAAACTGACTAAAGACACCTGTGTATTTTAAATGGCCAGCCGGATCACCAACAACTGATTGATGGTTCTCAATATCTTATTTACTAAATACATAACTTCTCACAGTCGTTACTATGATTTAAAGTTACACATTGAAGTAACACAGCTCCATTGATCATAACTTCTCACATAAGCCAATTCAACACATAATTGTGACTGAACGAACTCTGTTCAGCTGTTCTGAACCCTCTCCGGATCTCAGGGTAAGTTAACTCAGAGTTGTTTGAAGCTCCTTGCTGAAACGGGCCCCAGAGGCAGGACACTGGGTCCCCAGGAGCAGGGCTGAAGGCCTCTGCTTTAGATTTTGGTGCTTATTTCTCTTGACTGATGTTGTTGGATTTGTTTGCCTGTTTTTTTTTTTATCTTTTTACAAATATGTTTGGATGCTTGGATTATTCTGTCAATGAACTGAAAAGGTTGTGGACATTTGAAAACCGTTCTGGACAATAGGACCCTGAAGTCAAAAAGATTGGGAACAGGGGTGGACTGGCCCCTCGGGCTGACGCTCTTTGGGGCCGATGTAATATGTTTTGGCCCATCATGTATGTACAGCAGTGCACTGGTTTGTCTTCTGTATTGACAGCGTAAAACCAATCACAATGCACCATAGATGGAGTGAAGAAGTATCTTGCTCTGCCTATATAAATATTGCTTCACTCCTTATGTGAAATATGTGGAAATATTACGAAGTCAGTAGACAGGACATTAACAGAGGCCAGAGATGGGACCCGATAAAGAGGGGCGCAAAGAGGAGAGAACAGACACGTCAACAGAGAAAATACTGTACAGGCAGAGCAAGCTCACTGATCACGGTGCTGGAAATACAAATAAATATTTAAATAAAAATAATTATGCATGCTATATGTATGTAGCATCTTTGTTTGAACTGTGATTAAAATGCAATGATTGTCTCCAATTTCAAACGGCTACAGATTTTTTAAGGCCAGTTTAGCCTGTAATACAGCAAATAAGCATCTTGTTCACGTACTATTTCATTCTTTCTTGTCTCTTGCTTAAAGAAAAAAAACAACAGCAGTCAGTTTAGAATCAGCCCGGAGTCAACAATCAGGAAATCAGAACCATCCATTAAAAAAAATCAAGATTAATGCATCTCTAGATTTTGTAGACAGCCTTCTGGTTAGGTTCTCCAAACATTCATGATTTGACTGAAAACTGACAGCAAGTCAAGAGCGTGTGAGTACACTGGAGCACTTAAACTGGTAAAGACACTAGATACACACACACGCACTGTTAGTGTGTACCTGCTATTCCCACTGGACTGATTCTGATCGTAGTATTTTTCCATCCCAACCAAGACATGATTCCCACTGGACTGATTCTGATCGTAGTGGTGGGCCATTTGGACCAAAAAATGTCAGGGCTGATTTTTTTGTCCCAGTCAAGCCCTGGTTGGCTTTATAAAGTCAAAATACTGTATTAGAGATAAAGGCATGGATGAACAGGTGACAGTTTCTGTTCAAGCTGTTGTTTATATCATGTACTGTACTAGCAGCTAAGTGCGGGAACACACAAGCTGGGTTTTTTGGCATGGGAGCTGGACACGCAGCAGCCAGAAATACAGCTTGGGTGAACCCGAAATAAAATTAATAAAATAAATAAATAAATAAAATCTGAATAGAGGCAGGACTTGTATGAATACAGTAAGAACAGTTGGTAGCGGTATGTGCCTATGAATCGGAATACGCCAAAAATTCCAAAGAAGAAGAAGAAGAGGAAGAAGAAGAAGAAGAGCTCAAGTGGATATAACTGCAGACTGGAGATCTCCAAATGGGGGCGGGAACTCCAAAACGGGGTGGGAGCTCCAAAACAGGGCGTGGTCTCATCGCCTTGACTGACAGCGCGCTAAAGTGACAGATAGCGCGCTAAAGAAAGGTAGAATGGCCGTTCAGGTAAGCAGTCGGTCATGCGAAATTATAGCAGATAGGCTAAAGTTTATTTTGGCTTTAATGAAAAAAATATAAACGTAGGTTTGTTGTGTTCAGGTGTGAAGTTTAATATTAAAGGATTTTTTGCTCTATTGATGAATCGGCTATATTCATGCAGTTTGTACCGTCTGTGTGTATGTTTAGCACTTAAGAAACGTAAAGTATGTAGTATGTTAGTTAGTAGTGAGTAATAAATGAATATAAAAATTCAATGTGTGTAATATTTTGGTGTATTTTTATTAGGTACATGGATCAATCATTTTTTCTGGACAGACACTTTCTCTACACTATAAGAATGGATGCTTCCACTGTCCTGTCTGTCTTTACCAGACAGAGTATGAGTGCCAAGGAGAAGCACATACAATTGTGCATTTTAATATATTTTTGGCCTATAAAGGTAAGAGCTTCTTGTACAAGTGTAAATTTACCAGTGTGTCAAAGAATCACATATGATGACTTCACCTCAAGTACTACACTTATCTTATTTTGCAATGTGCTGCAAAACCTTTTTTAACCTCTGTGAAGGTTTCAGAATATACAAATGCCACAAAAACTGCAGACACTGAAGGGACATCTCCTTCAAGAACAAATGGTGCGATAGAAGGTTTGTTATTTGTTGGGATTTAATTTTCATTAATTTTCTTTTTTTTTTTTTGTCATTTTCAGATCAACTATGACTTGGATGTGAGTAAACCAGCCAATGAGCTGATAGTTAAGGAGGGATCAGTTTGCCTTACCCGAGACAGTTTGTTGGTCTGCAAAGGAACATGGACTCGTTTGTGGGTACCACTCTTGTGGAGTCAACACCCTATTTGTGGAAGTAATGCTAAAAGCAATATTTTAACACTTTTTAAATAGGTAGGAGATGCATGCTTAGATGTTGTGCGTAGCATGGCACAAAATCAAGTATGATTTTGACTACTTCCAACATGTAACAGTGTAGCCAATCAATTGCACTGTATTGAAGTTTAAAGCTTTGTATTGTTTTGCAGGGAAAAAGCATATTTATTTCCACATTGCATATCCCACCAACTTGGCTCCCACCTGCACACTGTGATCCTCTAATTTCTCTCCCAGTAAGCTGTGCTAAGTACAACTCGCATCGGATATTTTTTAAAAATATTTGCATAGAAGAGATATTTAGTTTATGATTTCAGTGTATTTTATCTTGTTTGCTGTATAGTCAGTAGTTCAGAGTCTTCTTCATTGTCATACAAGGAAATTGAGGCTTTGAACCTTACGATTAGGTTGAGGACAAGTTTCAACTGTTTTACTTTCTGAGATCTCAGATTTCGTCAAGCTTTTACACCTATACATAATAAAGGACTGATAATTATATTTATTAGTCTAGTAACAGTTTCAGTAACGCACGTCAGATTTGCTGCGTTTAAAGTGAAACGTGCTGAAGTCTGTCATTGATGGAAATCACGGAAAAGGAAAACAGGAAACACTCAAGTGTTCTAGTCGCTGATTAACTTTTGTAGCTTTAATAAATATTAATCTGTATAGTTTATGTAAAGATTGTTTTACATTCACTTAAAAGTTGTTATATTTTTTCAGAGCCTATAAATGTTAAAAATAACACTTTTCAATGATATTGTAATGTTGAATGGCTATAATTAATGGCTAAAATTGAGAGGAAGCTGCATTTAATAGAGACATCATCAGCAGTATTATCAAAAATGTGTTATTAATAAAGAGACTTGGTAAAGAGATGTTTTTAAACATTTAAAATATACTATCTTTATGCTGTTTCAACATTCATTTGAAGGTACAGTGTGAAATTATGACAATATTAAAGTTGTGACATTTGCCAAGTATGGTAAACCATACTCTGAATTGGTGCTCTGCATTTAACCAATCCAAGTGCACACACACAGCAGTGAGAAGTGAACACACCGTGAACACACACCTGGAGCAGTGGGCAGCTATATCCAGCGGACTGTGCCGGACTTACCACTGGGCTTGAGTGGGCTGCAGCCCATGGGCCCCACCTTGGAGAGGGCCCCGCCTTTGCCCGTTTATGTTTGTTTGATTTGTTCATTATTATACGCTATTCAGAATTCATTCATTATTAACCACATTTCCACTGCGCAGGCGAGCAGTGTTTGCCAACTGTCAGCGTTTTCCCCGCGGAATTTGGCTACTTTAACACTGTTCTGCGGGTTGATTTTCATGTCCGCGGGGGTTTAATCGACCACAAGAACGTGATATTTTATTCCCTAAAATGCGATTTTTTACCAGGGGACCCCTCGAAATGCGATTGGGTTAGTTTAGGCTAGTTTTGAGTACCAATTGGGCAGGTTTTGTCGTGAAAACCTGGCAACCATGCAGCGCAAGATCTAAACGGGCAAGCTGAGGCTACTACAGCTTATAAGTACAACTAGACCTTCAAGTTCACAATCAAACAGCATAAACTGGTATTCATAAACTGACATTTCACATAGAAGGACACTGAATCACGTTTGCATCAATTGGTTTGTTATCACATGGCTACTTCAGCTCCATTAAGCTTAGTAGCCCAGAAGAGCCCACATTTATAAAGATAAACATAAATTCTCAAATGTTCACACCTCATTTCTTTACAGAGAATGATTTTATTTTATATTAATATCTTATGATTGCACTAAATTATGCGATCATCTGATGAGTTTTGAGCGCTCTTCTTGTCTTACTGCCATTACACATAGTGGGGAAGATATGTCATTAAAATGATTTTTAAAGAAAAAATGACTATTTAATGAGTTTTCTGTTTTTATAAACATAGCTATGCCTATGATGTAGGACTTAGCCTATCACACAAACAAGTCCGTTTTTATATATATATATACAAGATCGCAAATGTATAGTAAACAACAACTTACAGAATTCCGTTTTGCTATGTCAGAAAGAAAAAGAACAAACAGCAGAACCGCTGCGTCTCCAAAGTGTTTTGTTCCTCAGGGTTACACGGACCACCGAGTAAATGATTCAAAGTAGTCGTTTGCAAAGTTAAATGAATCAGCTTTTTTAAAAAGAATTGGTTGATGCAACTCAATCATTAAGACAGTCACTTGCTGCCACCTACTGGTGGTTGTAGTTTCATATGTAAATAAAAGTAGCTTATTTTATATTTTTAATATTTATACATTAAAATGAAATATTTAAACTTAACATTTAAATGCACAATCCACTATAAATTTTGTTGATAGTGACTTAATTTGATTTTTAATAGTCAGCATGTCTTTTTTATTTGATTTAAATTTATTGATTAAATAAGAACCCTGACATAAGAGGACACAGATATAACAATCACTTTTTATAATACGTTTTTTTTACATATGTTTTTTTTTTTTTTTTTTTTTTTTATTGCTCAAAGTTATTTCAGTGTTTTGATTTCTCAACTGAGAGAACACATCCTGTTTTATTATATTATAATGAATATTTAATATTACATTTAAATTATGACTATAGCCTAGACATGTTGCATATTAATTGTACTGTTTATAAACCTCAAAGCATGTTTGTTCATTCTGTGTTACTCCATAATGATGTTCTATTTGAGGGCATTTGTAGTGTAGGTATAGGGCCCAAACATAACCTCAAGCCCAGGGGCCCCCGCCTGCCTAAGTCCTGCCCTGCCAGTGGACACTTCAGCCATGGGTATTGAGGGAGGAAGAGAGCGCTGTTAATTCACTCCCACCCACCTACAACTCCTGCCAGCACCGAGACTCGAACCTGCAACCTTCGGGTTACAAGTCCAACTCTATAACCATTAGGCCACTGCTGCCCCAATATATAAAATATACCATCTTTATGCTGTTTCAACATTTATTTGAAGGTTCAGTGTGAAATTATGACAATATATTAATAAGCAATTTTTTTTCCGATCAATTACAGAAAATGAGATTTTTTTTTTTTTTTTTTGGTTTTTTTTTGATTGACAGACAACTCAAATGTTAACCTTTCATAGATTTTGCTGTTGGTAATATTAATTCATTTTACTGCTGAATATGCATTTCATTTTATTTTTTCATTTTATAGACCCCCCATAAAGAGACTGAGATGGCCCCCAACCCTTTTGGCCCCCATCAAATTTTCAATACGATAATCCGGCCCTTAAATGAAACTAATTGAATAGCCCTGGTCTATACCAGTGCGGAGCTGCTGTGATGATGATGAGCGCTAGATGGCAGCACGCTCCTCCCACGGCCTCAGCTCCGCACGAGAGAGAGAGAGAGCCACCGTCCCATGATGCACCGCGGCGCCTGAGAAGAATCGCCAGTCATCTTCAGCGCTAGTTTCCAGCGGCGTGAATTCACCAGCGTCTTGTTTACATGCGTGTTCTTCACTGTACGACATCGAGCTCCAGCATCTGAGCGGCAGCATGAAAGAAGCGACGGCAAAGAGACGCGAGAAAGCCCGCGCGGAGAAAGAGAAGAGCGGCGCGGAGAAAGAGAAGAGCGGCGCGGAGCCGCGGGACGGAGACCAGCACAAACTCACGAACAACACACAAAACATCATATATCATCATATATCATCATATATCATAGATCATACATCACCTCACATCATATATCATCATATATCATCATATATCATCATATATCATAGATCATACATCACCTCACATCATATATCATCATATATCACGCTCAGGGTGTGGGTTCGGAGGGCAGAAGATCGAGCTCGGCTCTCTGTGGAGTTTAAACACTCAGACCTGTACTGGAAAATATAGCTTAATATTGTTAGAGGATTAATATTAGAAGCTTAATCGACTGATAATTACGTTATATAAACGAAAGCTTTAAAGCTAATCGCAAAATTGGTAATTATGACAATTAAAATAGCTTGCAGTTCTAGAGTAAATCTTTAAAAGTAGCTATGCTGAGGATTGTTATTATTCTGACACGACAGCTCGTTTGATCTCAACATTATTTAAGTGAGTGAAGGAATCACTCAAAAGGCTTTCTGTTATTGAGAGAGATGATGATGATCACACCAGTCTCCTTCTCAGTTAACCAGCTGTGCTGTTATTGAGAGATATTACACCGCTGTGTGTGCACTTCTAGTTTGAATGTTTACCGGTGGTTCAGAGATTCATCAGCAATGATCATTTGTTTTTAGGATAGTCAGGTTAAACCCATGCTGCTGATTGGGTGTTTGTCATGTCTCCTCTGTGACATCATCCTCCCGCTGGAAGCCTGAGGCTCTAAATCACAGGTTTAACTTCAGGCTGCTGTCACTTTAAGACCTAATGCACGTCTAATATACTGACACACATCCTGAAGACACAACCACCTGTTTCCTGTCAGGTCATCTTTATTTATATAGCGCTTTAAACAAAACAGATTGTGTCAAAGCAACTGAACAACATTAATTAGGAAAACAGTGTGTCAATAATCCAAAATGACAGTTGAAGGCAGTTCATCATTGAATTCAGTGATGTCATCATGCAGCTCAGTTCAGTTTAAATAGTATCTGTGCAATAATTTGCAATCAAGTCAACGATATCGCTGTAAATGAAGTGTCCCACAACTAAGCAAGCCAGAGGAGAGCAGCGGCAAGGAACCAAAACTCCATCAGTGACAGAATGGAGAAAAAACCTTGGGAGAAACCAGGCTCAGTCTGGGGTCAGTTCTCCCTCTGACCAGACGAAACCAGCAGTTCAATTCCAGGCTGCAGCAAAGTCAGATTGTGCAGAAGAATCATCTGTTTCCTGTGGTCTTGTCCCGGTGGTCGTCTGAGACAAGGTCTTTACAGGGGATCTGTCTCTGGGGCTCTAGTCCTGGTCTCCGCTGTCTTTCAGGGCTGTGAATGCTCATCAAGTCAGCCGAGTGTGTGTGTGTGTGTGTGTGTGTGTGTGAGAACTGGGATAAGTGCTCATATAATGGAATACAATTTATTTTGTAAAATAAAATTAGTATTGTTATTATCTCATCATTTATTTTTATCTAATTATGTTGTTGTTGTTTTTTTGTGTTAATTTGTTCTTAAAATCACATGTAATGAGCAGGGCAGCCTCAAACTGGCCAGATGTGCTGCAGTTCCTCTTCTCACCACAGCTTCACAGTGTAATGTGTGAGGGGCGCTGTTGAGTTCAGCAGGACGCCGCACGACCGCGGACTGCCGAAGATTGCCATGAATCTTAATATATCCTGCACACTTCATGACTTCAAATTGTCAAGGAACCCCCCCCCCCCCCCCCCCCCAAAAAATATTTATGAATTTATTTATTTATTTTAATTTAATTTATTTATCTTATATAGAGCTCTGTCCTTACAGACGATCCATGCTTATAATAATAACAGTAGTCATGACGATAATACATTGCATGTTATTCTTGTTGTTATTGTAAAAGCAGAAACGGAGTGTTAAGCCACACTTTCTCTTTTTCCTCTGAATGTAAGATGCGGATCGCTTGTGATACAGCAGTGGAGCAGTAATCACTTGCTCCTGAGCTGGTGAGCTCTGTGTGGATGACTCTGAGTGTGTGTGTCTGCTGCAGATATCCGGGAGCACGTGAAGCAGATCGAGAAGGCCGTGCAGGGGAAGGAGCCGCGCTTCGTCCTCCGTGCCCTGCGAGCTCTGCCCTCCACCAGCCGCCGTCTCAATCACAATGTGCTGCAGAAAGCCGTGTCCGGCTTCTTCACGTCCAACGCTGCCAGCAAAGAGTTCCTGCTGGGCTTCCTGGACGAGGTACCGAACCCCACACCTTTCTGTTCCTCACGTGTGTGTTACAGCTGTGAAATCAAGAGTCCAGTCAGAGTGCTCTGGGCTGTAGGTATTAGCGTGCACACAGACTGCTGTGCAGGGCTCCAGACTGGGACTGAACGCTCTCATTCTGAAAGCTCTTTCCTGCCGGGGACACTGAACTGTGTTAAAGATCTCCCTGGTGTCACTGATAAACACTGCCGTGGCTGTTGCATGTTAGACCTGTTAAACAGCAGATGGGCCAAACGCAGAACGATCAGTGCTCCTGGTGTGAACCGTGCCACGTGGAGTGTTTACCATGTGTCTGATCACGTGACTGTTAATAATAGAGGTGTGATGATGGATCGGTTCGTGGATCGTTTCTGCAGTTTTCCGAAGGCTTCACGATTCTCTCTGGAATCGATTCTGAGCTCAGTTTTTATGACACTATGGAAGACAATGGTTAATTTTAATAAGAGCAGAGTCCTAACTCAGTCAGTATTTATGTTGTACCCTATAAAAAATCAGTTTGTTACCATTTTTAACAGATTTTACCGGTTTTGTTAATCAAAATAAGTGTTCATCCTCATCCCAGCTCAATCTACTGCTGCTGTCATATCTGCAGTCCCAGCAGACAGAGCGTGTATTTCTGTTTATTAACACCGTTAACCAGTGCTACCTGCTCTGTAACTGGTGTGTGTCTGCTTCAGCTGGTGGAGAGGGAAGGAGACGTGCAGTTCAGGCCGCGCACGGGGAAGGCTGCGGCGACGCCACTCATCCCAGAGGTGGAGGCCTATCTGCAGCTGCTGCTGGTGGTCTACCTCACCAACAACAAACACTACGACAATATCAAAAAAATCACACCTCATCTCCAGCACACGAAGGCGCAGTGGCGTCACGGTATCATTTGGAGTGTGTGTGTGTGTTTTAATCTGATTGATCAAAACTGAGTGTTTTAATCTGATTGATCAAAACTGAATTCTCTTATGTGTGTGTGTGTTTTAATCTGATTGATCAAAACTGAGTGCTTTTCATCAGTGAGCCTCTGTCCTGCACAGGCCCAGAGAGTCTCTGATGACCTGCTTCAGAAGATCGGCTCTCAGAACCGCAGGGCTTTGGACTTGGTGGCTGCCAAGTGTTATTACTATCACTCGCGCGTGTACGAGTTCCTGAACCAGCTGGATGTGGTGCGCAGGTGAGGCTGTTCTCCACATGACCTCTGACCTCAGGTTCAGCCGAGCTGTTGTGCTCACTCTCCTCTCTCCTGAGCACAGTTTCCTGCACACGCGCTTGAGGACGGCTACGCTGCGGCATGACGCCGACGGCCAGGCCACGCTGCTCAACCTGCTGCTGCGCAACTACCTGCAGTACAATCTGTACGACCAGGCGGAGAAACTGGTGTCCAAGTCTGTGTTCCCCGAGCTGGCCAACAACAACGAGTGGGCGCGCTATCTCTACTACACCGGTGAGTGACGCTCTCTCCTCCGCTACAGAGACAGCTCAGACAACAACAATCCACGAGTCCCTCCCGGAGGATAGTGTGTCATAGTGAGGCCATTATTAAACTGTGCTGCGAGAAAGTGTTCGAGTTCAGCAGGAATGTCAAATATAAATGAATAATAAATGTTGTATTATTAGACTGTGTCTGATCAGCCTTACACAGTTCTGCTTTGCTGTCAAATGTGTATTTCCTTGAGACAAAGACCTGTAATGTTATGTGTGTGCTGCTCATGTTCAGGGCGGATCAAGGCCATCCAGCTGGAGTATTCAGAGGCGAGGAGGACCCTGACGAACGCCCTGCGTAAAGCGCCTCAGCACACGGCCGTGGGCTTCAAGCAGACGGTGAGTGTGTCTCTGTCTCTGTGTGTGTGTGTGTTCTGTCACTGGGGCTGTGTTTGAGTGATGGCTGTGTGTCCGGCAGGTGCACAAGCTGCTGATCGTGGTGGAGCTGCTGCTGGGGGAGATCCCTGACCGCCTGCAGTTCCGCCAGCCGTCTCTCAAGAGGTCGCTCTTGCCCTACTTCCTGCTGACACAGGGTACCTCCTCTCACGCACAAATATCATTTCCTGTGTTGAAGATTGCATCAGAGTACACATGAAATCTTGACATCAGTGTGACGGCTTGAGCAGAACATCCTTAAACACACCCCTCCAACTGTTAGTGTTGTTCTACGTCCAATCAGTTTGCAGCAAAACAAAACAAGCCCCGCCCTCTGTTTTTCTCATACAGTGTTCTGTTTCTCTCTGAAGGACGTCACGATACGGAAGAAAAATCAGAATCAAATCGGCTCTCATTACTTTACACTGCAGTCATTTCAGTGTTCAACCTTTCCAATAACATAACAGACGTAAGTGAACCACAGTATTAAGCTCAAATTTTCACTTAATCATTACCGTTTTAAATTATAAATCTACTATCAAAAACATTACTCATTAAAACTTTAAACAGACCAGCCAGTTTTAAGAGCATGTAGTCCGTGCCGTTTAATTCTGAACTTGGTGTTAGATGTTGTATCTGTGGATCATGAGAGCAGCATATCAGTGTCAATTCCATTTGTCTTAATTCTGAACTTGGTGTTAGATGTTGTATCTGTGGATCATGAGAGCAGCATATCAGTGTTAGTTAATAACCGAGTGCTGCTTCTGTCCTGTGCAGCCGTGAGAGCTGGAAATCTGGCCACGTTTAACCAGGCGCTGGATCAGTTTGGAGAGAAGTTTCAGGCCGACGGCACCTACACGCTGATCATCCGTCTGAGACACAACGTCATCAAGACCGGTGAGTGCTGCTGATCTTCTCCTTCATCCCTCCACTGACAGACAGCACACCGAGTCTTTCTGCAGCAGTAGAGCTCTGCTGTGTCTGTGAGAGTACTTGTGTGAGGAGAGTAAAGTGCATTGACTGTCTGGGATCATCTTGTGCCTGAAAACACTTAACCACCGCGTGTTACAGTGGAAGACTTCAGCATTCATTTCAACATGTATGGTAAAAACTAATCTTTGTAGCCGTGTAATAAGCAGGATAATGTACATCCAGCCGGTTATTATCTCAGAATAAACCCCTTCAGACTGAGACCTGACCCCTCCGCTATTCTGAGATGTGTGTTATCTCTTACATATTTTACTAAGAGTGTAGTCCAAATAAATGGATAAATCTGACTCTTACCTTAAAAAGACCTGTATGTCTTTATGCAGGTAATACAATTAAAATCAATCATTTTATTCTTTTTTTTTAAAATAAGTTTGATATTGAGCACGTCTTTGAAACCCAGTACTTCGGTGTAAAGCAGGCCGGCTGGTGCTTCAGGAGAGGGACTGAACAAAGCTCATGTATTTCTCCAGTCCCTGGCGTCTGGTCCAGTAGTTCAGATGTGCGGTGATGATGTCGACTCTCCGTTCAGCCGTTTGTGTCGCTGTGTTCTGGTGTGTGTCCGTGTGATCTGAGATGCACTGTACTGTACGACTGTGAAGATGAATGTGTCTGGTTTGAGGCAAGCTGGGATCGTGGGCAGGTGCGGCTCAGTGTTGAGGCAGCGGGATGTGTTTGTGTTTCAGGGGTGAGGATGATCAGCCTGTCGTACTCACGCATCTCTCTGGCTGACATCGCACAGAAGCTGCAGCTGGACAGTCCTGAAGACGCAGAGTTCATCGTGGCCAAGGTGAGGCTCGCACACACATTCATCTGATGGTGTTCATCAGGGACTGAGCTGAAGCATGTGACCGTCTCTCTCTGTCCAGGCCATCCGTGACGGTGTGATCGAGGCCAGTATAAACCACGAGAAAGGGTACGTCCAGTCGAAAGAGACCATGGACATTTACAGCACGCGCGAGCCTCAGCTGGCCTTCCACCAGCGCATCTCCTTCTGTCTGGACATACACAACATGTCCGTCAAGGTAGGAGAAACACCAGCAGAAGGGTCTTTGGGAGTTACAGAATTATTACATCGATTAATTGGTTTGTTCCTGATACTTGAGGCTGGACTTCTTCAAGTAGTAAAGCATATAGTTCATTTAAATAAAGGTGTATGTATATTAGGGCTGCGTGATATTGCCAAAAAATATCACGATGATGTTTTTCTAGAGCTGGTAAGCAATTAAAATCTTTAATCTAATGAATTACATGATGTGGTGATTAATTAATCTAATGAATCACAAATTAATCACACATCAAATTTGAAACATCCATGAAGAAATCACATGACTCTGATTTCCTCGACATGCATTAAGAAATGACATGCTGCTGTGTTGCTCGGAGATGAACAGTTCTGCTTTGTCTTTATATTGTCGTTGGCAAAATTGAGCAAAAGCAACATTGTTTGTGAAATAACACAATATTTGTGATCTGAACTGTTGTATCAGATCAGTGTCGCATTAGCACTCGTGTGATATTGATTAACTGTATAATGTAAATATGAGACGTCAAACTCAGTTTGCCCCATATCTTGAGTTGTAGGGAGGTTGTAACTGTGTTCTCTAGGCTCGTCACGCAGTGAGATGTTTTTGATCTTCATCATATTCATCATCTCTCAGCTGTGTGAAATATCAGGTGACACGCGTGCGTCTGGGGCGGGGCAAGTGCGTTTAACACGTTAATAATTTTAACACGTTATTTTTCACTGTGATTAAAGTAACACGTTAAATCACCAGCCCTAGTTTTTTCATGTCAACCTATATTGATAATTATCACAATAAATGTCACATTTTTATTTCTTTCAAGTCTAAAAGCTCTAATGTGAGTTGTAGAAACAAAACAAACACTTCATGTTTTGAATTCTTTACACTTCTCCAGTCATTGTTCCTTAACAAAATAAATATAATAATAGAAAAAAATAATTGCTTAGTTCTGCACTAATAATAATAATATTGTTTCAAATCAAGAAACAAGTTTGTGTTGCATGATAATATTAATAATATAAAAAATTTACTAAGAAAAACAAAATTAATAATCATTATCAAAATCAGTCATATCTGTAAGTATCATAACAAAAACAACTCAAATCTCTAAAAATTTAAATGTAATCTTCTTTAAAAAACTAAAACTAACCACAGGTCTTCTAGTAGCATACGTTTAGATCGTGATAATCACAGTTTAAACCACAAATACAGCACCTCAGTACCATGGTAAAAATGTAATGTGTGTTTTAAGTATTTGTATGAAAAACAGTAGCTAGTCTAAATAAAGTATAAATGCATAAACGCTACAGCTTAATCACTAAAAATACTGTGATTATATTCCATTACTCCTGCTTCAATACATTTAAAACATGTCTACATTAATAATATAGTAAGATTTGACACGAATAGCCCCATTTCTGACACAATATGAGGTGCAGTTAGTGAATGATGGTGATTTGTAGATGAATGTGTTCTGACAGTGTTTCTGCTGATTGTTATTCGTGTTCCTCGCTGAGTGAACACATCTGCCTTTGCCACATAAACATTATATCGAACATTTATTGACCTCTTGTTAATGTTTATCAAGGAAATTTATATTGTGTGATAATTATCACCATCGATTCCTCTCCCAGCCCTAATACACACACACACACACACACACACACACACACACCTGTAGCTACATGTAGCTTCCCGCTCAGCTGTCTTTTCTGTGGTGGGTTATGGGAAATAAACGTGTGTCAGGTTAAGTGAGTGGGAGTGAACAAATGAAGGGAATGGAGATGTGGACTTGATTCCAGTAACTGAGTTCAGCTGTTTCTGTGCAGGCCATGAGATTTCCACCGAAGGCCTACAACAAGGACCTGGAGTCTGCCGAGGTAAGAGCCGCACACACACTGCCCCGAGAGCTGCTGAAGGACAGACGCTCACCCTGTCCGTGTGTGTTCACAGGAGAGAAGAGAGCGAGAGCAGCAGGATCTGGAGTTCGCTAAAGAGATGGCAGAAGATGATGAGGATAGTTTCCCATGAGTCTGCACTCTCACATCTCTTGTTTTTTTCTTCTTGTATGTTATTCTGTTGGTCTTTCTTCTTTGGATTATTGCCCATCTGTTCCTCCCAGGTTTGCTCTTATTATAATCCATGAACACACTGTGTGATGTAACATTATAAACATCCTCACAAATTCTCCAGTTGTGTTTCTTCTCTTCCTCAGTGCATGCATCAGTTTCATGCATTCATAGCAACAATGCAGTTTGCTGCAAGAAATCTCAAACATCATAGTGTCTTTAGAAAGTGCTGAAAACTTGCTGTGCTGGGGAATAGTCTGTTTTCAAATTATTGTAATATGCATTGGATTAGCAAAAATAAAATGACAAAGAACATAATCTTTCAGGAAAGTATTATTAACATCATCTTTAAGGAAAAAGGATGATTTTATTCATTGATTTCATGGTTTTTGAATCATGTAACCAAAGATACAAAATAAATAAACAGTGCTTAACAATACTGTTCAGGGGGAAACAAAAAATATTATAATGCATAAATGTATAGATTAGAGATGAAATGGTATGAACATTTCCTATCCATGATTATAGTAACCAGAATGATTGTGGTTATATGGTTAAAATGATGAATTCTAGACATCAGCTCCGTGAACAACTCTACACAGGCTGCCTTGTCATCACGAGTGTTGTGATTTCTCACAACACATTCATTATTCCGCACACGTCCAGCAGGTGGCGCTGATGCAGCAGCAGGAAGAGCGGTTTCCACAGTAACCGCTGTATGCCCTGCGGGAAGATGTTTCTCAATATATGCGTTCTTTCATGCGTTTTTGTGACCACAGTCACCTTTATGTTATTGGTCAAACTGTATGCCCTGCGGGGGCAAGACTGTTTATGGTCGTAGTGTCTCAATATCCTGCGTTCTTGAAGCTCAAAGTGAAGCGGGCCGTCGCCATCTTGGCAGTATGGGACTCACCCGACTTGGCCAAAAAGGTGCCACAACGCCCACTTAGCTTTATGTGTATGTGGTCCCTTAAACTGCTTTCAAGGGTTATATAAGTTGTCATGAAGGGCAAAATAAAATATAGACCAAAATGAAAAATGTAAGCCTGAACTTTTTTTCATGGGGCAGGTGGTGATGGCAACATCTGCAGGGTTATTTGGCAAAAAACAGAAGAGGGCGGGCAGGTGGTGATGGCAACATCTGCAGGGTTATTTGGCAAATAATAAAAGAGGACATTATTTGAAAATGATTTTCCTTGAAACTAACTAGTAGTGTACCCTTGACAGGCTCAGACTACAGACTGTGGTGGGCTATTGGAAACAGAAGTTAAGTTTAATTAACAACAGCAAAAACATTGAAATGCTTCAAGAACTGGTCACTTAAATAATGGGAAATAAATAGATAGTACACAAATGCAGAAAACTACAGTTCCAGTCAATTAACAAAAAAAAGTGCTCCAAGAACTGTTAAGCTGAGGCTTACAGCGATCTGTTTCTGATCTATTAATAATTTTTCTTTTTTTATTGGGTTTTGAGTCCTCAGAACTCCTCCTAGTTAACATGTTTGCTGAGGCTGTGTCTGTCTGAGAAGAGGGAGGCTGGTCCAGAGGAGGCAGAGGACGCGTTGACTGGCCTGTTGAACGAGTTTGTTTGCCACCTCTGATGACCGCATCCTTTTCTGCTTTAGTGCCTGCTCGCTCTTCTTTTCTGTAAGTGCACTTGGTGTTTTTGGTACGATGACAGATAGGACTGCCTCAAAGGCCGGTCTATGGTCATAGTTGAGGCTGTCCAGTCCCTGGCTTTCATTGTGGACTTAACAACTGCGAGGCTCTCATAAGTTTCCACATTCAAGGAGCTCCTGTCAGCTTCGAGGATATCATCCATTAAACTGAATGACCCCTCCACCGGGGGCCTGTGAAAACACAGACAAGGGCTTTAACCAGCTTAATCAGAGTGGGGTACCTCACACCTCTCTCTGGATTTTTCAGAGTCGCAACATGGATCCAACCTTTAGATCCAACATTTTTATAAGAGTAATTAAAACTCACAACTAGATGGCACAGTTATTAATTATACAATACAGAGGTGGAACATAACTACTAATAATAAACTATTATTACACTTTTATATATTTTAGTTAGCCTGCTCATACATGAGACCTCTGAAGAAGTCGAGCATGACCTTCAGTCTTTCAGACTCTCTGAAGAGCACAGAGGTCCGAGTCTTGTGTTTCTGGTTAAGCTGTGTTCTGGATGCTGTGGGCTGTTTTTGTTTAAGAACTTCTATTCTAGCCTTTTCCTCAACTGCCACCTCATTTCTTTCAAGCACCTGATTAAGAAGCCTTCTGTAGCACACACACATATAGGACATGGTTTCACTGCTGATTTGCTCCTTCCTAAATAAAACCTAACCACTCTAAACTGTGGATTGAAAGGCAGCACCTCATTACATACAGCGTTATAGCCTACAAGCAATGCACTTACTACAGATTAACAGAGGCAGTGCATTAAAAGTACCTAACATAAATTGATTTATACATCACGTGATTTGTATCACCTGTGTTTACGTTCTTCACTTGGATCCAGCACATGGTAGTAGTGCACCACCAGTACAGCGTGTGGCACACCTTGTTGTTGATCGGTCTGATCAAGCTCTTGGGAGGGAGATGGAGCAAACTCTGAAACTCTGAAAAACCTCCTTCTGTAATAATATACATCAGAGCAGCTTCAACTTCTGAGCTACACGAACTCCTGAGGGCCTCGGTGGCATTGGTCATCATATGGACAGTGTCTCCAGATATGTCCAGGAGGTCAGGGTTCTCCTTTCTTGCTTGTGTCTCAAGTCCAGTCTTCTTTCCTCTCATGACTGCACAATTGTTCAGTAGAATACTGGTGACTTGTTTAGATTGCAGGACATCTTTTAGTTCCACAATAAGTGCTGAGGCCTTGGCAATATTAACTGCTTGCCATATGTTGGGTTGTTACTCTGATCATAATCAAAAAAGCGAACGAGGACATGGAGAATGCTGTCCATGCTCTGGCTAGAGGCTTCATCAATATTCAGTGAAAACATCAGTTCAGAAAACATCAAAGCAGTTTTTGAGCTTCTCAGACAGACGTTTTCTAAACTCTGGTGCTATGCCATGTGTATTTACATAACTGACATGCTGATTTGAAACAGACAGTCTTGTCAAAGCATTTTTGTCTTCAGCTAATTCTCTACACAGATGTACAAGCGGCTGAGAAATGAACGTGAACATGCGTATTTTCAAACCACAAACAGGGTCAGTCACTGAGGCCGGTAAGTCAGCTGAGGCTGGTGCTCCCAGTAAGCGTGTTGTGTGTTGGACCGCTGCTCTGTCACCGGGGGCTAATTCCTGACATGGTAGCACATTTTTACCACTAGTTGCATACATTAGCTTTCTCAAGCAAAGTGTGGAGAAACAAGCGCCCCCCTTACCAAAAAGTAGTATCCTTTTTATTTTTATAAAAAAATATACTTTTTATATAAGTTTATTTTATTAAGTATACTTAAGTAAAGTTCAAGTATATTTTTAAGTATACTTTATGCAGCAAGTATACAAATATCAGTGTTCTAGTAGTATACTTGTAAGTGTACTGTTTCAATACTCATTGGGACTAAATTAGCCCACTTTCTAGTATATAAAAGTATACTTTTAAGTATACTTTGAGTATTACAGTAACACTTTGAGGACACAACTAGTTTACCTCTGTGTTTGTAGTTTGTACTGCAATTATACTAAAAGTGAACTTATAGGTATACTGATAGTTTACTGATTAAATACTTTGTACACTTTGAAGTATAGTCTAGTTTAGTAGTTTTATACTGAAAGTATACTCATAAGTTTAATTTAAGTGAACTTTACATCATATTTTAAGTATACTACTATGTCCCTATTTAGGTTTTAATTTTAATATATTTAGTTATAAGAATATCTGAACACACAAAACATCCAAAGAAAGAACAAAAACATTTTATTCTAGCTTCATGCATTCTTTTTTTAAACACTTTAATGTGGGTAAGTTTCATAAAAAATAAAGAAATAACATTTTGAACAAAAAGCTGAAAAAAGAATGATAATCAAAACGAAGATGGAGTCGATCAATACCCCAAAGCTTGACTGTAATTATTTCCTCTTCATCAGTCAACATTTTATTCCATAACGTTACAGTTTTGATGCTGTTTCGCATCAGATGATCGTGTGAGATAACATGTGTTAGTATCTGTTGTTTCTTATTCTTCTTCACTTGTACAGAAGATGTATACTAGCGCCCTCTATTGTATAACAATGAAAACACGGATTCTAGGAGCACAAGTATAGCTCAAATATGTTTAGACTTTTTGTAAGTGTAAGTCAAGTATACTTAAATGTCATTTTAAGTATATTTCTGAGGAGTACATAAAAAGTAAACTAAAAGCATGCTTTCCTATTTTTAGTTTAAAAGAAGTATTCTAATAGCACACTTGAATAAACTTCTTTTTCATAAGGGCCGGTTCTCTTAATTTCTTACACCAGCTACCCATAGGCTAACCGTCTCTTCCTATTTCTTCTATCCACACCCAGTGCCATTTATTTTTAAGTCCTTTATCAATCAGGATGTCTTCCCCAAGTCAAGTCAAGTCACCTTTATTTATGTAGAGCTTTAAACAAACAAAAAAGATTGCGTCAAAGCAACTGAACAACATTAATTAGGAAAACAGTGTGTCAATAATACAAAATGACCAGTTAAAGGCAGTTCATCATTGAATTCAGTGATGTCATCATGCAGCTCAGTTCAGTTTAAATAGTATCTGTGCTTTAATTTGCAATCAAGTCAACGATATCGCTGTAAATAAAGTGTCCCCAACTAAGCAAGCCAGAGGAGACAGCGGCAAGGAACCAAAACTCCATCTGTGACAGAATGGAGAAAAAACCTTGGGAGAAACCAGGCTCAGTCAGGCCCAGTTCTCCTCTGACCAGACGAAACCAGCAGTTCAATTCCAGGCTGCAGCAAAGTCAGATTGTGCAGAAGAATCATCTGTTTCCTGTGGTCTTGTCCCGGTGGTCGTCTGAGACAAGCTCTTTACAGGGGATCTGTCTCTGGGGCTCTAGTCCTGGTCTCCGCTGTCTTTCAGGGCTGTAGAGGTCCTTTCTAGGTGCTAATCCACCATCTGGGCTGGATACATACTGGATCCGGGTGACTGCAGTGACCATCTGACCTGGATACAGACTGGATCTGGTGGCTACGGTGACCTCGGAATAAGAGAGAAACAGACTAAGCCCCAGGCTTCATAAACTTGCTCTCCATCCTGCCGACTATGTTTGTGTGCTACTCTCCAGCGTGTCGTCTCTGCTCCGGCATCTGTGCCGCCCAGTAGCTGGATCTCTTGATGTGTGGCGATGTAAAAATCCAGACAGGGAAGAATATACACGGAGTAATAAGGACTCATCTCTTCATTCTCGTATTGACTATTGGTTAGTGTCTAACGATTTAACTAATAATGTGACCTCTGTACTGACAGAACCTTGCATAATGACAGATCATAAAGGAATTTCTATAATAATAAATATGGTACAAGAAAAATCGGTCAAAAAACATGGCAGCTATTGGAAATTAAATACATTTCTTGAAAATGAATGTTTAAAGGAAAAAATGAAAGGTATTAATGAAAAATATAGAACAATCGCAGAGTTAGAAAAATCAGATGGAAAGTATTGGGAATTAATGAAGTTTGATATTAGAAAGACATTTATTAATCAAGGAAAATTGGAAACAAAAAATAAAAATAGTAAGGAAAAATCTATTACGGAGGATATTTTTAATTTGTGTAGAAAGAAAAAGGAATCGTTAACTGTGAGTTACAAGAATTTGATTTATAGCAAATTGAATTCGATAAGATCTATGAGGACAAAGCAAGAAGAGCATTTATTAGAACTAGACTTAAATGGTTAGCAAAAGGGGGGAAAAATACAAAATATTGTTTTTGGCCTCTGAAAAAAAACTATGATTTTACCTCAATTTCAAAGTGAATGATTAACAACAAATTAGTAGATAATTCCTCAGTTATTTTGAAATATGTTGCTCAGTTTTTTTTATTAATTTGTATTCTCCCATATCAGCTACTTCCAACATGGATACTTTTGTAAATAGCTTGGTTAGTGATACCAAAAATATAGACCAGAACTTTCAGCATATTAGTGATAAAGAAATAGACACTGAAGAGTTGAGAGAGGGCATTAACTTATTACAGAATAACACATCTCCAGGCAACGACAGGCTAACCAGTGAGATTTATAAGACTTTTTCTAAAGAACTTTCACTTTATTTATTGTTAGTATTTGTGGAAGCTATACAAAATGGAGAATTGCCTGTTTCATTAAAACAAGGAATTATAACGTTGATTCCCAAACCTAAAAAAGACAAGTTATTCATTGAAAATTGGAGGCCTATTAGTTTATTAAATAATGACAGTAAATTGTTTGCAATGATTTTTGCTAGAAGACTGAAGCAAGGTTTAGACAAAATAATTGATATAGAACAGTCTGGGTTTATGCAAGGCATCATATCAGGGATAATATTAGACTAGTCTTAGATATGACTGATTATAATCACTTTATTGAGGATGATAGTTTTATTTCATTTATTGATTTCTATAAAGTATTTGAAACAGTGATTCATAATTTTATTTTCAAAGTTATTAAATTGTTTGGTTTTGGAGATATGTTTTTGAAAGCAGTCAAAACATTGTATAGTGGGTGTAATAGTTCTGTCAAACTTGCTCATGGTTCCTCACTCAGGTTTTAGCATCACATATAAAAAGAAATCAGTTTAATGGTATCACAGCTTTTGGTGTACAATTCAAACTTTGCCAGTTTGCTGATGACACTGCAGTGTTTTTGAAAAACAAATGTAAAGTACCAAAAATAATTAGATATATTGAGGAAATCACTTGTTTTTCCGGCCCTTAAATGAATCTAGATAAATCTGTATTATTTCCCCTCAAAGATTGCTCCTCTTCAGAAATAGAGAATATTCCAGTTAAACATAAATTAACATATTTAGGTGTATTTTTTTAAAAAAATGAAAAAACAAAGGAGTCAGTTAAATTTTGAACCAATTATGGAAAAAACTAAAAAGAAATATAATTTGTGGTTAATGAGGGACATCTCAATATTTGGGAGCGTTTTATTGTCAAAGGCGGAAGGTATATCTAGATCTGTTTCTACATCATTATCAGTAATCCAAAGATTATTTAAGATCTAGATCAGATTCTTTATGAAAAAACAAACAAACACATTATTTAAAAAAGGAGGTAATTTGTAATCCTAAAGAGCAAGATTATAATACTCTCAATGACACTTTTAAAATTAAATGGTTGACAGAGTTTATGAAGAATAGAGAAAGTCCTTGGAATGGATTTCCTCATTATATTTTTAATACTCTTGGAGGCATAGACATTTTGTTGAAATGTAATTTGTTTGTTGACATAATTCCTGTTAAATTGGCTGGTTTTCACAGAGAAGCCCCGTTAGCATGGAAATTGGTGTATAAGCACAATTTTTCACCCCACAGCTATTTCATGTGGAATAACAAGGACATGTTATTTAAAAACACATCTTTATTCTGTCTTACTGGTTCAAGGAAGGCATTCTTTTAGTAAGACAGTTCATTCCCATGGGTACTTACTTCAGAAATTTCAATTACCAGTTAAACCAAGAGAATTTTCTATTGTTTTTGACGCAATTCCAAAGAGTGTGATGTTACTTTTAAAAAACTGTAACATGGAAGTCAGCATAGTTAATCCTTGTGGAAACATTTTCATTGAAAATATTGATGTTTTAAAACAACAGTGTAGCAATAAGATTATAAGGATTGCCCTTGTTCTGTGTCTTTACCTGCAGCAAGATTCTTTCGGTCTTCTTTATTTGGTGATATCTCTAGGGTTAAAGCATGGAAACTGACAAATAAGTTTTGTATCCATAACAAAACTATCGAGGGAACCAGTGTGCATAATTTTCCAAATATTTGCTAACAGCCGACCCGCCTACAGAATGACGTCATAGCTCCCCCACACAAAGTAGAGGTCAGATCCCCGGACGTGTCCTTGCTCTGACTCAAGGATGCATCCAGAGGTGACTGTGTGAAGCTGAGGCAGCCAGGTAGCCCAGAATTGCAGAATCGCACCAACCAGCCAGCGTTAATGGCAGAGGACGAAAATGTGCATAATTTTCCAAATATTACTGTTATTGTGTCATGACATGCAGTTCTAAGAGTATTTCAGTCGAGAATGTAGTTGTTTAAAACGTATATATCAATTTGAATGAGCACAAAGTTATGTGTCATAAATTATTTATTTATTTATCCTAATACAGCACTGACTTTATGCTTTATGCTTATACTTTTATAATGGCTTTTATTGTTCATTAAAACTGACATTTAACAAAAAAGAGTTGTGCTTGTCTTATTTCATTTTATTAGCCTATATAGAGTGAAGATAATCAGAGTATATGTGCACATATTACCTAAACCACATATAAGTGTTTTATATTTTTAAAATGAAAACAAAAAGAGGGTTGTTCTTTGAAGAAAATGAAAAGGCAGTGGTGTTTGATATCATTTTGTTTTATTGTAATGCGTGCGTGTTGCATATCCACATTTCAGTGGCTATTAATATTAACAGAAAAGAGGCAATGCTGTTTGAAATAATACTTAGTTTCACTGTCATGTATAAACCGTTCCCTGAACTACATTTTTGTGGCTATAAATATGTTTACATGAAAACGAAAAGAGGCAGTGGTGTTTGATATCATATTTCATCATATTGTAAATATATATTTAGTGCGGACAACTGGAGAAGCCAAGGTGAGCTGACTGACGATATCTGGTACGCTGCTGGTCCATCTGCAGAATTACTGGACTTGCTTCCTCAGTAGTTCACACTCCTGAGTCGAACTACCGAGGACACAAGTCTGAACTTTGCACACTTGGTATTGAGAAACGTCCAGAAACTGCCACTGAAACTTTCAATCTTATGCAGATTCATCCACTCAGACATTCTTTGACTCTGCCTCCCGTCATGTTTTCACATGTTTGTGCTGTCAGCATGATGTTAGTTCTGCTGCATGATACACGTTTGTTACCATGCTAGGAGTGGGGTAATTTGAGCCAGTGGCTCATCCCTTTTTATGATTACAAAGAATTATTTGACTGTAATTCTACATGTTTTTACTTTTATTATAAAATTTTTAGACCAAGCATTTTTTATTTTGTTCTTTTTTTTAACTTGATTTCATTCTTTTTTCTTTTTTTTTACAATTTTAAATAGGCCTTGTTTACCCTTGTTTACAGTTCTTGTGAAACTGTATTTGCCTGCAACATTTATAAGTGGGATGTTGAGATTTAGCTGTTCTGTAAAGGCAATTGCAATCATTTATTTATTTAATTATATTCTTCAATTCAAACATTATTTTGTTCTGAATGTTTTTTTCTTTAAAAAATGCCTTCAAAATTGTGTTGTATCTTTAAATAAAAGTTTTAAGAAGCCATCCATCTATCTATTTATATAGCAACACTCTAGCAACTAGCCCAACCAACCTAGCAGCCACCCTGAGTACCCTAGCAACCACATAGCAACACCCTAGTAACCACCCAGAGTACCCTAGCAACCACATAAAAATACCTTAGCAACCACCCCAGGCACCCTAGCAACAGCATAGCAACACCTTAGCAACTGACCTGGGTACCTTAGCAACCTAATAGCAACACCTTAGCAACTAAGGCTGGGCGATATATCGCATGTGATTGTCACGCGTATTTCGTCAGTAAAGCGGTTCCCTGATTACTGCTAAATCACCATCACCTGCTTTCAAGTGTAGCGGCATTTAATAGACAGCGCCGTAGATCCCTGACAAGCTACGCAGTATCGCGTTCATTATCGAAGGCGATTCATCTGCGATAATGAATGTGATGTTGCGTAGCTTGTCAGTGATCTACGGCTCTGTATATTAAATGCCGCTCCATTTGAAAGCAGGTGATGGCCAGAGGTGGGTAGTAACGAGTTACATTTACGTGAGTAATTTTTTTTGGGTAACTAATATTTTTGGAGTATATTTAAAGATGGGTACTTTTACTCTTACTTAAGTAAATTTTTGGGGAAAAATCTGTACTTTTACTTCGTTACTGTGGGCGACGCTCCTCTCGTTAATTTATCTTAATGCAATATAAGTTATAAATGCTTCAGTTTATTCCAAACGCGCCGTCTACTTTTCTCTTGGCAATGAGCGATGCCCATTCGCGAATGATTCATTCTTTTGAGTCAGTTCTGTTCAAAGGCTTGATCAAACCAGTGAATTGATTCGTGAATCAGTTTGAATGATTCGTTCAGTTCCCTGCCGCGCGTGCTAAACGTCTGAAGCGGTTCACTCAGAGTTGTAACAGAAAGTTCAAGAACATCAAGAGCGTTGAAGACGTGGCTTTGGATCTGCACTGAATTGGAAGCAAATCTGCAAAGGCTATAGAAAAAAAAGGACAGTGGCGCCCCCAGAAAATTTTAATAGGGGTGGCCAGATGAGGCCACAGTAAATCTTGGGGTGGCACACCAAAATAAAAGAAAAAAAAGGAGTGTGCAATATTGACAAAAAATAATATAGTATCGATATTTTCTGGGATTTTATTGATAAGGATAATTAGACAATATAAACACTAATATATTAAACTGCTGATATCTTATTTCTAACTGTGCTGACAGCTGACTCCTGAATTTATTATTTTTACCTTTACGCCGTTTTTTCTAAAAGTGTGCACCATCTTTTAGGTCAAATACTTGCATTTGGGCTGTTACCAAGCAAATGCAATCAGTATCAACAAAATTGATCTTTGCAATGCAGAGAAAACAGAAGCTGCATCTGAAGTGCCATTTAGATGTTTTTGCACACTGTTTAATGCAGCTCTGTGGGACATGGAATACTTTAACCTGCAGTTACAAATGAATAAATAATGTTTTGGTATTTTAAACATAAAACATTGAAAACTGATGTTTGAAATTATTTTAAAAACGAAAAGGTACCTTAAATGTGAAATTAAAACCGCCAGTAGGTGGCAGCGAGTCACTGTTAATAAGTGAGTCATTGCAATTGAACCGAATCATTTAAACGGTTGATTCATTCAGGAACGAAACACTATCATGTTGCTCAGAGACGCAAAACAGTTTGGAATAATTTTTGTTTTTAGAAATAGAGCAAAAACTGGGAATATGTTGTCTAAAACATAAGTCTCTTAATATTAACTCATTTCTTGTTTATTGAACTGTTGTATAAAATCAATATCACATTTGTAATTATGCTGACTTTTGGAGAAAAACGTCACTCTTCGTGTGATAGTAACTATACAGTAAATCTATTCCATTTTTTTCCCCCACTTCTTAAACTATTGTGAATTTACATTCTGCATTTAAAATTTATAGTAGCCACTGCAAATCATCCTAGGGGTGGCCAGAGTTTATACAGTGGTGGCCGTGGCCACCCCTGCCCACCCCTTGGGGGCGCCCCTGGCTCGCGATGCAGATCTTTATTAGTGCTGTCTGGTTCAACAGGTATAACTTAGATTACAGTACACCATACCACTATGAAAATAGCAGATTCATATTTTCTATATTAAAAGAGGCATCATGCCCATTCAAAGTGAGGGGGCACCGGCCCCCTCAGATTTTTGAGTCAAGTGGATTTTGAATGCAGCTTCCAAAAGACAAAAAATAGCAGATTCATATTTTCTATATTTGATACAATCACACCAGCTGCTAAATTATGAATGCAATGACCAATCAGAGGTGTTCCGATGGTTCATCGCTATTACAGCGCTGCGCATTTTAACCAACCACTCAAGATGCTGTTGAGCTTATGAATGCAATGACCAATCAGAGGTGTTCCGATGGTTCATCGCTAAAATCCCGGTGCTTCCTTCACTCGCTCGCTGACTGAATACTTCTTTCTGGCGAATTTTCTCGTCAGAAACAACAAAGAGCAGATGTGTGTATGAATCTATAAATAAGATATTGATTTCACAGTGTACACAGTTTCAGTGATTTTAATGGGAGTTTTTGAGAGTGACTGAACTCTAGACTGTTAGTGAAAATGTTCTTTGCTCTCTTTCTGTACAATGAGAGATTAGTAGCCTAACTTACAATGTTTTTATATCACATTAACTCAATGTTATATTCACATATATTAATATAAAGATATGAAAATATTATTTTTACATTTAATAAGCTGTCACAGAGTATGAAATGAATACTCTCCAAACCCGCGTTAGCTCTGTTCCAGGAGGAATGCCTTCGCCTAGACACAGTTAATATTGATATTTCCAAAATATTTATGCTTGCAGAGGTTATTTATACTTATATAATACATACTTTAAAATATAATTTATTTCAGTGATGCAAATGAGAATTTTCATCAGCTGTTACTCCAGTTTTCAGAGTCATGATCCTTCAGAGATCATTCTAATACGAAACAGTTTTGCTGCTTAATATTTTTTGGAACCTGTGACATTTTGTTTAGGATTCTTTGATTAATAGAGAGCTAAAAAGAACATCATTGATAGTAAATCAACATATTGGAATGATTTCTGAAGGATTAACTTAAACACAAAAATATACAAAAACACAAAAAAAAAAAACACACACACACACACACACACACACACACACACACACACATACATTACATACATTTTATCTATATATCTAAATAAAAATAGACTACAGATATTCACTATATGACCCAAAGTAACTAGTAACTAACTACTTGAGTAGTTTTTTTATCCGATACTTTTTTACTCTTACTCAAGTAACTATTCAGACTATTACTTTTACTTTTACTTGAGTAAATATTTCTAGAAGTACTTTTACTTTTACTTGAGTACAGTTTTTGGGTACTCTACCCACCTCTGATGGCGATTTGGCGGTAATCAGGGAACCGGCTTTACTCACGAAATGCGCGTGACAATTGCATGCGATATATCGCCCAGCCCTATTAGCAACTACCCAGAGTAGCCTAGCAACACCTTATCAACCGACCAAGGTACCAAAACAACTGCCTAGAATACCCTAGCAAGCACTCTGAGGTCTTTTTCTTATCTATCTATCTATCTATCTATCTATCTATCTATCTTTCTGAACGACTGTATAACCTTCAAAACATTCCAACTTTAAGCTTTTAAAACTACTTCAAACTTCAAACTATTTCCGGCTTTCTCAAGCCACCTTAAGTTTGTCTTGACAAACCTTTCCATTTAGATTTAAATTATACTTCATTAATTTTAGACCAAGCATTTTTGATTTTGTTCTTTGTTTTGAACTTGACTTCATTCAGAAGTTTTTCTATTTTAAATAGGCCTTGTTTATGAAAATTGTCGATTGAAGGTTTTATGAAACTGTATTTGCCTGCAACATTTATAAGCGGGATGCTGAGAATTAGCTGTTCTGTGAAGTCAATTGCAATTGGTTTTTTAATTGTTTGTTTTTTTTATTCTTCAATAGAACTTTGTTTTGTTCTGATTTTTATTTTTTTAAATGCCTTCAAAATTGTGTGTTGTGTCTTTAAATAAAAGTCATCCATCCACTCATTCCATTGTCCAAAGCTGTTTGTTCTTACTAGCGTAGCAGGGCGCTGGAGCCTCACCGCAGACAGGGAAACACAGTCCGTCACAAGCCATTATTACTGAAGTTATCTCCCTTTGATACAGCATGAGGTGAAAATATTCAGTTTTACTTCAACGTAATCAAAGACAGTTTAATTCCATGTGGCTCAACTTACCCCTCACTGTGTGCAAGAGCCAAGAGACCTTTATTAATTTATTTTGAATATTTTGAAAGCAGTTTATTTTAGATCCAAAGTGATTATTCCCAAGGATCCACCACTTCCTGAAATGTATGTACATATTTCAGTTGTCATGTGTTCACTTTAAACACTTCACTGTGTGACTGATATAAGCGTCATACAGAGGAATGTTAAGAACTGCACAGAATCAGAGTTTTCATGAACTCATTTTCATGGGAAGTTGCTAAAGGAAGGTTTATTTGTTGCTAAAAGTTGCTAAAGAGCATGATGTCATTGCGTGATGATGTCATCATGTAATCACAATGCAAAATTGTGTCACTGCATCAAATCTCAGCAAAAAATATATTTTGTATGTAAATTTTGAGTTGTTACATTTGTTTTGTAAAATAATATAAATGCAGTATATAATTATATGGAAATATAAATAACTGTATTTTTAAAGACAACATTGAATTCTTGAACACTTACACATTTTTGAACAATTACAATTTATTTATTTTGTATTTTTTTATTAGCTAGTAAACTTTTAAAACTACACACTCTGAACAATTATACTTTTAAGCAGTGCATTAGTAGTTAGTAGGCTACACTCTAAGAATAGTATGTAAAAATAGTCTATGTAAATATGAAGGAATTTGCCTTATTGATTTTTCACAGGTTTTTTTTAAGGCATTTATATTACGCATTGTATTTTGTGTTGTCGGGTTACAGAGTTACAGTTGATAATGGATAACAGATAATGTCCTGGAAAATAACTAGTACCCGTTCCATTTTTCTAGATATTTTTCTTCCAGTGTTCTAACTGAACATTAATCACAGGTACAAGCTACTAACAAGGTGTATCACAATAGGTGTGTTCGTCTTGAAGCAGCGCTGCGCAGATCGATCGGTGTTTGACATCAAAGCACTGCCAGAGCAATTAGAAAGCTTGCAGATCTGTCCTATTGAACAATTGCAAATAGCAGTCAACTTGATTCATATGATGTGTGTACTGATAGGCATCTTTGGTTGCCTCTTTTTGTGTAATTTAGATGGAAAATGTGTGCCTTTTTATCATTTGAATCACTTATAAAACGTTGCCAAATAAATAAAAAAAATTGCTACATTTGTTGCTAGGTGCTTTTGTAAGGAAAAGTTGCTAAATCTAGCAACAAAATCTCTAAGTTGGCAACACTGCACAGACTGATGGTCTCTTCCGCTCTGGAAATGCATATGTTCTCCATGCGTGAAGAACTGAGGACGAAGCACTCGTTCTGAACAGCAGCTGGACCTATGACTGTCACTTAAAGGGCCAGTTCACCCAAAAATGGAAGTTCTGTCATGAATTACTCCCCTCATGTCACATGGATTATTTTACTGATCTCCTTGCTATGTTTCTGGACCTTGATCGTGGTAATATATTTGCTGTCTATGGGAGGATCAGAGAGCTCTCAAAATTCATCAAAAACATCTTAATTTGTGTTCTGACGATGAACGAAGGTCTTACGGGTTTAGAACGACATGAGGATGAGTAATTAATGACAGAATTTTCATGTTTGGGTGATGTTTATGTGAACTTGTGTTTCCTAAATATCTGCAAACATATTATGGTGTTTTCATGCTTTAGTATAGACCAAAATTTTCTTACAGCAACTTTAAACCATGTTAAGAGTAATTTTAATCGTTATCACACTTCAGACACAAAGTTAGGATCCGCTGGAACCTCACATGTAGAATAGTTCTTCAGATCCGTTGAGAAACTCGGCCCAGAAGCACATTAGAGTTTTTCAGGGTACACTTTGTTGAGTAAAATAAGATGTGTGGTAACATGTGAGTCAAACAGGTTTAAATGAAAAGCTTGATTTAATTTGACTGCATTTTTTACAACAGGGTTACAACACTAACCAAAGAATATGGGTTTGATTTAGACCAGTTACAGGTTTCCATTTAATAGTGCACTTTGAACATTTTGGAATAATTACATTTATGGAAAAACTTTGCTAGGTCAGTGGGAAAATATTTGGTCACAACTATTTGGTAATGTTTCCTTTTCCAGGACCGCACACAAAATTGTATTACTTGGTTTGATTTTCTTACATTATATAACAATACATTCTTTACAGTGCCTGTCTGTCTGTGGTGGCACACAGTTAGTCAGTGAGCAGCGGATGGAGGGAACGGTGAAGCGGGAAAATCTTTCCAAAAAATTCAATTAGACTTTACTCAAATATAGTAAATGCATAAAGAAAACAGTTATTTCCAGTCTTCCTACTTGATTGGCTAAGAGTTCTTCCAGAAGAGTTGATGTGTGTCACCAGTATCAGTCAATCTCTCTCTCTCTCTCTCTCTCTCTCATATCAGTGCACTCTTACTGATGTTACATACTTGTTCTGTGTGTCACGATATCACACTCACAGTTGTGTGACATGTTATGATTACCCACATCCCAAGCATCCTGTTTTATATTTTTATTACTACTGTATTGCTCATATTTACACTGCCGGTCAAAGTTTAGATTCATTAAGATTCTTTAATGTTTTCGAAATAAGTCTCTTCTGCTCATCAAAACTGCATTTATTTGGTCAAAAATAGTTAAAACAAACAAACAAAACAAAAAACAGTGATACTGTGAAATATGACAGTTTCAAACAGCTGTTTTCTATGTGAATATTAGATGAATAAAATGTTTAAAATGTCACTTTTGATCAGTTTATTGTGTCCTTGCTGTATCAAAGCATTCATTTCTTTTCTTTCTTTAAAAAGGTTTCTTCCTTTTGACTGGTAGTGTATGATAGTGTACTGTGTTCAACATTGATAATAATCAGAAATGTTTCTTGAGCAGTAAATCATCATATTAGAATGATTTCTGAAGATCATGTGACACTGAAGACTGGAGTAATGATGCTGAACATACAGCTGCGCATCACAGAAATACATTACAGTTTAACAGAGATTCACAGAGAATTTTTACTGTATTTGATCAAATAAATAATGTAGTGAATTAGCTCACAAGGGAAATATGAATAAATAATTATAACTATTATCATATTTAGGTCAGCTGCTACTGGTAGCAGAATCAATATTACAATCAACGAACCTGTTCGTCCAGTGAATGTTCAGTGTAATTTCATTTCAGCTCTAAGAAATGTTGTTCTCATGGCCACAGAAAATCACTTTCTTACAGTACTGAACGGACAAGTGCTGACCACAGAATCCACTCATGATTGTGCACAGTCTTATTTAACTGAACACTGACAAATATTAAGCAGTCCGAATGAACACACACACACACACACACACACACACACACACACACACACACAACACACACACACTCACACACACACACCACACTCACACACACAGACACACACACACACACTCACACACTCACACACACACGCACACACACACACACACACACACACACACACACACTCACACACTCACACACACACACACACACACATGGGGAAGAGAGCTCTCTCTGGTGGAAAGTTGCAGCATTGCTCCCGCAGCGTTGCGGTCGGACTGATGTCTCGGGTCCTCATCATTTAAGAAATTAAAAAAGAATAATTTTGATATGAAATGTGACACCAGTTGAGTTACATGAGCTAATAATTCAATCACGAAGCGTGTGTAAAAAATTTCCCACCACTGCCTGGAGGAAGACTGCACACTGTCATCATCTGTGTGGGTTTTCTGCAATAGGTTAAGAATGCACGTTACACAATGAATTGTGCAGTCCGTGAACGAATCACTCTTTTGAACCGGTTCTGTTGAACCACTTCACCAAACTGGACTGAACTGGGTTCTGACCGGATTCAGTGCTGATACAAGCCACTAAATCAGTGCTAAATCAGTTCATCTTTACTCATTACTCTCGGGATGAATGTGAATCAGTCTGTATGTTTGAGGTCAGGTGTTTTATTTCAGCTTCATTTAGGGACACGTCTGATATGTCTCTACATAACATGGAATAAAAAGCATAATTATTAAGATGAAATATTGGACTAATGGAATTAATCTGTTTTGTGATTAGCTTAATTGCCATTTTAAAATAAATGTGTCCCCTCTCTTCCATTTATAAAAATTTCATTTTGTTCAAGTTCATAATAAATATCAGCCCCAACTAATAACTAATACCTTTTGTTTATGGTCACTATCAAGGGAAACGCAGTATGTTCCTCATGTTCTCAGTTTCAGCTCATCCATAGCCACACAGAGTCATTCAGTTCCAGCTGCTTCCTGGAGACATCAAGAGCTGTAACTCAATGAAGAAACTTAGGTTTTCATGGTTATCACTTTCCGTGGCAAAATATTTTGTTTGTTAATTGTTTTGAGAGTATTGTTTTGGCCTTTTTAGGAGAAACATGTTTGAAGAAAAATATATTCTATGAATTTGGAAATAAACGGGCACAATTAGCCTAATCGTAAAAAATACAGTGCAATTATTCATGGCATTATGTGTGCTAATAGAGTCCCTCTGTTGTGTAACTGCTGACTTTCTTTGGCACTCATTCATTCAGATTAAGCATGAGTTATTCTGATCATCACTTCCTGTTGAACTGTGCCTGCAGGCAGGGATCAGAGCACAATCACCTGAAAACACACCAAACAAAATCAAACCTGAGTATTTATGAAGGCAGGGGTCTTGTGGACCCATGGCACAGTTAAAGACGTGGCACATGTTTGTTCGGACACAGACTGTGAGTCTGGTGTGAAGGCGAGGGACGCGCAGAAGGGGAAACGCGTGACGCGCGCAGAGGAGCGCCTCTCACTGAGCTCTGGGATTTTTCTTCTTGTTCCTGCAGTGATGAAACTGAAGAATTCCCGGGAGCTGCGCGTCTTCATATCCGTGAGATCCGCACGTGTGTGTCAGACAGCAGTTAAACACTACATCATCACATTAATCATCACATTAGTAAAGGGCTTTTCGCTGATGATCGCTTGCTCTGATTCGCGCAAGAGCAGAACTGAGTACAAGAAACGTGAAATAAGGTTTTGGGGCGTTCTCACTTTCCCCCCCACATTTAAAGAACCGGAAACATAGGAGTGTCGTTTTCTCTTTTTTCCCCTATTGGTTTTTCGCAATGCATTGTACGTAATAGGACCACAGTTTAGGTGAAATAGCTAGACAACTCATGGAAGTTTCCCCAGTTGAACAATCTGAACGGGTTTAAATAGCCTGCTAGAAATCCCTTGATCAATGCAGTCAAATATCCCAAACTCTGTGAAGCACAATGCAGCTTTACCTCAGTAAGTATAGACTCGATCATTTAGGAAATATACTTTAGAACTTGATGAATAGCGATTTTAAAAAGCTGGTAACATGCTGGTAAAATATATATAGCCTGAATGCACTGAAAGTCGCTTTGGATAAAAGCGTCTGCTAAATAACTAAATGGAAATGGAAATGGAAATTAAGATCAAAACAAATGGATTCGGTTTGTGTACTTGCAGCGTTCGTTCTAATATAGATTGTGTTTGCTAGCGATGAATGAAACTGTATTGTCTCGGTCAGTTCTCGCAGCGCACTGCTGTCTGACGCTGGTGGACTCCGCGCCGCTCCGGACGCACGAGCTGACGCGCGCCGTGGACAGCGCCATGAGTTTAGCCAGGAAGATCCTGAGCGACATTCCCGCAGCGCACGAGGCGTGCGTCAAAGCCACGGTGAGCATGCGTGCTGCTTTATCAAAACAGCTCAGATCCCATCTATGAATGGCATACGTTTGAAGGCTAATACATTCTGGTCAAATTGATCTTCCATCGGATTTAGTATAGTGTAGATTACATGTCACAGTCAGTTGATGGTGTTGTTTTTCCGGTGCTGTTTGCAGGGTTTGACCCTTTCCAGTGAATCAGAACACTTGGAGTATTTACTGAGTGACATTGGCATCCCTGCGCCTCCGCTGCTCAAGTCAGAGCACCTCAGCCTGGTAAGTGCATGTTAAATATAGCCAGGGGCGCAACTATACGGTGTTAGAGGGGTATGCAGCAAAAAATGCTTCTATGGTCATATGAAACTAAAAAATTAGCTTTTTAGCAGCAAACACTCAAGATGGGTTTGGTGAACACAGAGATAAAAAGTACCCCATGTGTACAATGAAATATACTGCTGTTTTTTGATCTTTGATAATATTTACCAAGGGTGCCGATATTTTTGGCCATGACTGTATATAATATATATATATATATATATATATATATATATATATATATATATATATATATATATATATATATATATACATATATATACACATACACACACACACACACACACACACACACATATATATATATATACAGATCTTTTAAGAGGGAGATTACAGCTTACATGTCACCCAGCAGATGTAACTGTGCTGTAAATGACTTCCAGCTTCTAGTCATGTATTGTGCATGCTACATTATATTTACCAGTTGTTATTCTACTTTAATAAAATTGAGATATGTCATGCATGGGATTGGTACCATAGGGTTTAACCAAAAACTAAATGTAGATATCAGCAACATTATTTTGCAGTAAGTTAGTAAACACTTGTCAGTCAACATTAATATTTGCAAGCCTCCAAGTTTGGTAGCAAATCTATGCATGATTCCACGGTAAACCAGAGATATTAAAGTTGTTTTCCAGATTCTTGTCATTTATTGTAAATGCTACCTTATAGTTTTCAGTTTTCAGCTCAGCAACCTTGGTTTTGCATATTCTAAGATAGCTACATATTCTGTCTGCTACATTCCCAGTGTTAGCAAATGCTAGCTAGTCTGTTAACATGGATAACGTATTTGCAAGCCTCCAAGCATAGACGTCTGTTGCCTTTCACCATCCACTTATTTAGCTGCTGTTGCATCCCCTGACATGCCATCTCCTGTTCCCTCTTTTTCTATTTTTAGCCCCCGATAGCTTTTTTGCTTTATCCATCTTTTTCGAGTTTCGACGACAACTCGCTAACGTTACTGCTGACTCTTGCTCTCAGCGGTGCCCCGCGCCCACTCCGCGATATTACCCTTCTATGTCTAAATTCTATGATGGAATCCTATGAGGGCACCGGCGACTACTCTAGCCTGTTAGTCCTCTAAAATTTATAGAACTTTTTTTATATATAACTGTCATCTAAATTTATATAAATTTTATTATTTAAAAAAAAAAAAAATTAACCATCGCTTTGGCGTCCCCATGCGCCGCATATAGCGCATACCCACTTTTTGCGCCACTGAATATAGCATTGAAAAATGAAAATGTAGATGAAGCCATTAAAAACAAACGTCAGCCTGATGAGATGTGAAGCACACTGGATACTGAGGTTATGTGTTTAGAACAACGAAAGTTGTCTAGTTTAAGCCTCACCAGAATCAACCTGTAAACTTTCTGTTACAGTCGAATTTTGGTCACTGGGATCACCCACTGGCATACATTTTACATTTTGGCTTTTAAAATAAATATATATATATATATATTTAACCATTTTCGATTGTTTCTGTTTTGACCAGGATGTGAGTTTAAGCCGTATTGTAGACGGTTTGGAGCTACACCACAAACTTCTGCAGGAAATTAAAGAGCTCTTGACCTCCACAGAAGAACTGACCCTCCTGCTGGCAGATATTACAGACCTGTCTGCTCAGGTCCATAAGGTAGTGTTCTTCAGGTTCTTTAACATAAATAATAACCCATCCCAGCTCATCTGCTAGTAGCCTAATGCTGTACTCTGTACTTGTTCAGATGCAGCAGCTGGCCCAGATTCCCACAGAATCCCAGAAAACCACGTTCCCAGCGATCTCTCCACAGCTCAGCAGTGACTATCATGTCCAAGTGGCCATCCACCTTTGTCTTCAGCAGCTGCGCAGTTTTACTCATGATGTCTTCCGCAGTCTACGCCACATTGCTGCATCAAACTAGTTGACCAGTACTAACCCAACCAACCAGTCCCTGCTATATTTTGTATTTTCTGCGTAGAAATGTATTTTTGTAATGCTCACTGTTTGTGTTATCCTTGCTAAGTTTAAGATGAACTTTAGAATAATTTTATTTAATCAGATGTTTTAATTTTAATGTATTTAATATTTATTTAATATATAACTTTTAATATTTATTATTTTTAGTATTATTTTTATGATGTTATATTGACAGACATTGTACTCTGTGGGTACTGTGTAGATATCTATTAAAACTTATTTATTATTGATTAATAATGTTTTACCATTTTGTGAAAGAAAAAAAAAATTATAAAATGTTTATCACTTACATTTTTTGCACCCACGCACACATACACACACAGGTACATCTCAATAAATTAGAATGTCGTGGAACAGTTCATTTATTACAGTAATTCAACTCAAATTGTGAAACTTGTGTATTAAATAAATTCAATGCACACAGACTGAAGTTGGTTATGTCTTTGGTTCTTTTAATTGTGATGATTTTGGCTCACATTTAACAAAAACCCACCAATTCACTATCTCAACAAATTAGAATATGGTGACATGCCAATCAGCTAATCTACTCAAAAACACCTGCAAAGGTTTCCTGAGCCTTCAAAATGGTCTCTTCGGTTTGGTTCACTAGGCTACACATCATGGGGAAGACTGCTGATCTGACAGGGTTGTCCAGAAGACAATCATTGACACCCTTCACAAGGAGGGTAAGCCACAAATATTCATTGCCAAAGAAGCTGGCTGTTCACAGAGTGCTGTATCTAAGCATGTTAACAGAAAGTTGAATGGAATTAAAAAGTGTGGAAGAAAAAGATGCACAACCAACCGAGAGAACCGCAGACAAATGTGGATTGTCAAGCAAAATCGATTCAAGAATTTGAGTGAACTTCACAAGGAATGGACTGAGGCTGGGGTCAAGGCATCAAGAGCCACCACACACAAACGCGTCAAGGAATTTGTGTACAGAATTTGGCTACAGTTGTTGTATTCCTCTTTTTAAGCCACTCCTGAACCACAGACAACGTCAAAGGCGTCTTACCTGGGCTAAGGAGAAGAAGAATTGGACTGTTGTCCAGTGGTCCAAAGTCCTCTTTTCAGATGAGAGCAAGTTTTGTAACCAAGGTCCTAGAGTCTGGAAAAATTCCACAGAATCTCATAACCCAAGCTGCTTGAAGTCCAGTGTTAAGTTTCCACAGTCTGTGATGATTTGGGGTGCAATGTCATCTGCTGGTGTTGGTCCATTGTGATTTTTGAAAACCAAAGTCACTGCACCCGTTTACCAAGAAATTTTGGAGCACTTCATGCTTCCTTCTGCTGACCAGCTTTTTGAAGATGCTGATTTCATTTTCCAGCAGGATTTGGCACCTGCCCACAATAACAAAAAGCACCAAAAGTTGGTTAAATGACCATGGTGTTGGTGTTCTTGACTGGCCAGCAAACTTACTAGACCCCAGAGAGAATCTATGGAGTATTGTCAAGAGGAAAATGAGAAACAAGAGACCAAAAAATGCAGCTGAGCTGAAGGCCACTGTCAAAGAAACCTGTGCTTCCATACCACCTCAGCAGTGCCACAAACTGATCACCTCCATGCCATGCCGAATTGAGGCAGTAATTAAAGCAAAAGGAGCCCCTACCAAGTATTGAGTGCATGTACAGTAAATGAACATACTTTCCAGAGGGCCAACAATTCACAAAAAAAATGTTTTTTTTTTTTTTTTATTGGTCTTATGAAGTATTCTAATTTGTTGAGATGTGAGCCAAAATCATCACAATTAAAAGAACCAAAGACTTAACTTCAGTCAGTGTGCATTAGATTTATTTAATACACGAATTTCACAATTTGAGTTGAATTACTGAAATAAATGAACTTTTCCATGGCATTCTAATCTATTGAGATGCACCTGTATACAGTCATCGCCAAAAGTTTTGGCAGTGACATAAATTTTGTATTTTGCAAAGTTTGCTGCTTCAGCTGTTGTGGTGTTCATTCACATTGTTTATAAATTATTGTGTAAAGTGATCAGATGCATTTTAAATGATTGCTAAAAGCTTCATTGGCCAAAAAAAATAAAATAAAAAAATCACTGTTTTTTGATCCTGACACGATGACAAGCTAACATTAACTGACTAATCATATCAGCAGCACATGTGAAAGTGAATGACTACTAGTCAAGTTAATCAATATCATACTAATTATATTGTAAGAGCAGACTGATTGATATAAAAGGAGGGAAGAAGTGCTTCAAATCATTGTGTTCTTGTAGTGATGGTTACCTCCAAAGAAACACGCGCAGCCATCATCGCTTTGCATCAAAATGGCCTCACATGCAAGGAAACTGCTGCAAAGAATATTGCACCTGAAAGAACCATTTACTGGATTATCAAGAAATTCAAGGAGAGAGGTTTGACTGCAGTGAAGAAGTCTTCAGGACGTCCCAGAGAGTCCAGCAAGCTCCAGAACCGTCTCCTCCTGAGGAGTCAGCTATGGAACAGGACTGTCTCCTCCTGAGGAGTCAGCAACGGAACAGGACCGTCTCCTCCTGAGGAGTCAGCTACAGAACTGGACCGTCTCCTGACGAGTCAGTAACAAAACAACACCACCTCCTCCTCATGAGTAATCAACAAAACAAGAACAACCCCCTCCTACTAATCAGCCACCTAAAGAACAGGACCGCCTCCTCCTGAGGAGTCCGCTACAGCACAGGACCGCCTCCTCCTGAGGAGTCAGCAACGGAACAGGACCGTCTCCTCCTGAGGACTCAGTTACAGAACAGGACCGTCTCCTCCTGAGGACTCAGTTACCGCACAGGACCGTCTCCCCATGAGGAGTCAGCAATGGAACAGGACCGTCTCCTCCTGAGGAGTCAGCTACAGCACAGGACCGCCTCCTCCTGAGGAGTCAGCTACAGCACAGGACCGCCTCCTCCTGAGGAGTCAGCAACGGAACAGGACCGTCTCCTCCTGAGGACTCAGTTACAGAACAGGACCGTCTCCTCCTGAGGACTCAGCTACCCAACAGGACCGTCTCCCCATGAGGAGTCAGCAATGGAACAGGACCGTCTCCTCCTGAGGACTCAGCTACAGAACAGGACCGTCTCCTCCTGAGGACTCAGCTACGGAACAGGACTGTCTCCTGAAGAGTCAGCTACAGAACAGGACTGTCTCCTGAGGAGTCAGCTACAGAACAGGACTGTCTCCTGAGGAGTCAGCTACAGAACAGGACTGGCTCCTCCTGAGGGTCAGCTACGGAACAGGACTGTCTCCCGTCCTCCTGAAGAGTCAGCTACAGAACAGGACTGTCTCCTGAGGAGTCAGCTACAGAACAGGACTGTCTCCTTCTGAGGAGTCAGTTACAGAACAGGAACGTCTCCTCCCGAGGAGTCAGCTACAGAACAGGACTGTCTCCTGAGGACTCAGCTACAGAACAGGACCGTCTCCTCCTGAGGACTCAGCTACAGAACCGGACCGTCTCCTCCTGAGGACTCAGCTACAGAACAGGACCGTCTCCTCCAGAGGACTCAGAGTGGTAACAGGACTGTCTCCTGAGGAGGACTCAGCTACAGAACACGACCGTCTCCTCCTGAGGACTCATCTACAGAACACGACCGTCTCCTCCTGAGGACTCAGCTACAGAACCGGACCGTCTCCTCCTGAGGAGTCAGTTACAGAACAGGAACGTCTCCTCCAGAGGACTCAGCTACAGAACAGGACTGTCTCCTGAGGACTCAGCTACAGAACAGGACCGTCTCCTCCTGAGGACTCAGCTACAGAACAGGACCGTCTCCTCCTGAGGACTCAGCTACGGAACAGGACTGTCTCCTGAAGAGTCAGCTACAGAACAGGACTGTCTCCTGAGGAGTCAGCTACAGAACAGGACTGTCTCCTGAGGAGTCAGCTACAGAACAGGACTGGCTCCTCCTGAGGGGTCAGCTACGGAACAGGACTGTCTCCTGAAGAGTCAGCTACAGAACAGGACTGTCTCCTGAGGAGTCAGCTACAGAACAGGACTGTCTCCTTCTGAGGAGTCAGTTACAGAACAGGAACGTCTCCTCCCGAGGAGTCAGCTACAGAACAGGGACTGTCTCCTGAGGACTCAGCTACAGAACAGGACCGTCTCCTCCCGAGGACTCAGCTAAAGAACAGGACCGTCTCCTCCTGAGGACTCAGCTACATCACTGGACCGTCTCCTCCAGAGGACTCAGCTACAGAACAGGACTGTCTCCTGAGGACTCAGCTACAGAACAGGACCGTCTCCTCCTGAGGACTCAGCTACAGAACCGGACCATCTCCTCCTGAGGACTCAGCTACAGAACAGGACCGTCTCCTCCTGAGGAGTCAGCTACAGAACCGGACCGTCTCCTCCTGAGGACTCAGCTACAGAACAGGACCATCTCCTCCTGAAGAGGGAGCTACGGAACAGACTGGAATTCTGCAGGAAGTACAAGGATAAGACAGCAGAAGATTGGTTCAAAGGTATTTTCTCTGATGAAGCTCCCTTCCGACTGTTTGGACATCTGGAAAATCGATTGTTCAGAGAAGAAAAGGTGATTGGTACCATGAGTCCTGTGTTGTGCCAACAGTGAAGCATCCTGAGACCACCCAGACAGCAAGCAGTTTCGGCTCACATCCGGCCCACATCTGGCTTGCATGGATTTCAGATGTGGGCGGGATCTGGGCCAACACTATGTTTCTGTCTGGGCATCCATTGGAGTTGCTTTTCAACGAAGGGAATGGGCTCTCTCATAATTCTGCCCAAAAATACTGCAATGAATAAAGAATATTATCATAACGTCCTGCAAGAGCAACTTCTTCAAACAATCCATGAGCAATTTGGTGATGATCGTGCATTTTCCAGCATGATGGAGCATCATGTCACAAAGCAAGAGTGATAAAGAAGTGGCTCGAAGATCATTACATTGAAATTTTGGATCCGTGGCCAGGCAACTCCCCAGATCTCAATCTCATAACCTCAACTTGTGGTCAGTCCTCAAAAGGCAAGTGGACAAGCAGAAGCCCACAAATTGTGATTAACTCTGAGAACTAGTAAGGCAAGAATGGATCGCCATCAGTCAGGATTTTGCCCAGAAGCTAATATCCAGCATACCAGAGTGAAACTGCAGATGTTATGAAGAACAAGGGTCAACACTGTAAATATTGACAGAAAGCTGCCCACAAGGCTTTGCCTCTGACATACTCTCAAGTTGTGCTCACTGCAGAGCCAATGACATCCAGCTCCCCCTCTGTGGACCTGATGGGTGGAGGTATGTTTAGTGCTGGGGTAATGGGAGAGTGGGTGTGACGTCTGAGGCTGAGACTAACCACCTTTAGACTAACCAAACTGGTTTTGTCATGTGGCTTGAAGCCACTTTTCAATGGAGAATAAACAGGAGAGGTGCGGAACTATTTTATTCTCCTTTACTCTTATCAAAGTGTGAATGATCATAAATTCCAATCACCAGAGAAACAATTTCTGCCATGTGGCCAAAGCCAAAAAGGAAGAACAAATCTTCACATGCATTCACACATAATGGATAGAAAATTTAGTAAATCTTCTTCACAGCCATTTACAGAACCGTATATGCTTAATGATTGAAAGTAAAAGTGCTGTTTGTGACACAGCAAGGTATACAACCTTACCTATTAAAGTATAAATGAATGCATGGGTAAAGTTCAACATTACCTAATGATGTTTGGGCTTTATATTTTCTATATGTGTAGGTTAATCTGGAATTGGTTTGGAAAGTGACTTATTCATAGGAAAAACCTTAAAGACATTGTTCTAAATGTGGACTTTAAAGGGATAGATAGTTCACCAAAAATTTTTAACTAGCCCATGATTTGCTCACCCTCAGGGCATCATCCTAGGTGTGTCTGACATTGCTCTTTCAGACAAACACAATCACAGTTATAGTAAAATTGTCCTGGCTCTTCCAAGCTGTATAATGGCAGTGAATGGTGGCCCTGTTTTTGAAGCTGAAAAAAAGTGCATCCATCACTACAGTTTATCTTTTCATAAGATAATATTTAACTGCCATAGTAACATTCAACTCAACCACTTGAACTTTATCCATTTACAGTGTCCAGTTAATAGTTTTTAGTAGGGGTAGAAGAAAAGGTCCTAGAGCCCAGGTACAGTTTGCATTATTTCAGTTAGTGTGGGTATAGACACAGCTAAACCCACACTCTACAGTGAGACTAAAGCTCACATCTTAAAATCACTAAGCAACATGGACATGGTGGACAGTATGGTAATAATAGATAAACTATGGTAGATGTTGGATATTAAAGTTCTTGATTAATCTGTGGCCTATTTTTTCGGCATTACGTTTTACAATAATTATTTCTGGCTCTGAACAAAAGCTAATTCCAAAGGCTCTAAACAGTTTTTGTTTGATTTAAAACAATTTTTGCTTTAAAGGTATCATATGATATTGTTAAAAAGAACATTATTTTGTGTATCTGGTGTAATGTTTATGCGGTTAAAAAAAACATTATTTTCCACATACTGCACATTATTGTTTCTCCTCTTTGCCCCGCCTTCTGAAACGTGTCGTTTTTTTTACAAAGCTCATCGGTCTGAAAAGTGAGGTGTGCTCTGATTGGCCAGCTATCCAGTGCTTTGTGATTGGCCGTATGCCTCAAGCGTGTGACGGAAATGTTACGCCCCTTAACATACTGTGATGCATGTTCCGGTCAGAATACTGGCGCTACAAGACAAAAACAATGAAACCCATTACAAACGAGCCATTTGTTGCATCCAGTGGGGACATAATTATGGATTATAATGACTTATACTGTCTTTTTACGCATTGCGTTGCATCGCGCCGTGTAAACATAAAACCATGTCTTCATTTGTGATTGGAGAAACAACAAACAACAAGCGCTACTCTACACCAGGGGTTCTCAATTCCAGTCCTCGTGCCCCCCAGCTCTGCACATTTCGCACGTCTCTCTTTGTTAACACACCTAATTCAGATAATTAGCTCGTTAGAAGTGAGCTCCTTGCATGAACTGTGTTCCCATTGACATGGTCCCTACACAGTGTTCATTGCTCCCTACTCCCTGAGCAGGGGAAATCTGTTGAACTTTACTTCACTTCGGAACATTCATTCACGGATATGCGCTGTGCAACTTCTTCACACGTGGACAAGTGTGGCATCATATACCTCTGTAAATAAATAAATACAATTTAAATTCATGTCTCGCACACTTCAGTGCACTTTGAATAGAACATATATGTTCGCTTCGAACTGGAATCATGGAGGAATATCCTGTGATATCCACTTCGCAGGGCACTTATGTTCGAATAGAACAAACGTCTGAAGCAATAAGAGAAACATACAAAAAAAGAGGAAAGCAAGGGGCGTGAGGACTGGAATTGAGAACCGCTGCTCTACACTGCTCAAAACTGTCGTTTGAATCATCAGTGGCAAATCCTTTAAATATGTAAACGTACTTAACAGACTGTGAGTCAGAACAGCCGGCAGTGTAGTCTTCTCTCCCAGGATCAGGAAACAGTCCTCAATAAAATGTGCTGCACACATCTGAATATTTGGGTTGAATTGTTCTGGAACAGTGTTGTAAATTCAACTTATCCACTGATTTCTAGTTGTGTCCTCTTTTGGAAGGCCAAACAAATTATTGTCGCTTTCGCAATGAAACCGTGTCTCCATGACATGTTGCCGGCAGCAACAGAGAGAAACAAAGTCTTCTTTCTTTGCGTGAACATCTGGGCGCTGTTATGCAAATCTTCCCACATAGTGACGTAGAGATGTGGGGGCATGTTAGAATGAGGTGTTTTAGGAGGGCGTGGATGAGTCTTAACTTTTATAAAGAATATCTCTTTGGGTTTGAGTCTTTAGTCTTTGCAACTTTACAGATCTTCTTTATGCACCAAGAGCTTGTAACACTCCAAAGAGAAAGGAAAACTTGAAATCGCATCATATGACCCCTTTAAAGACATTTCTTAGTAAAAAGGTTCTAAACAAACTGATTTATACCCTTGTATAGTAATAAAATACTTTCTGTAAATGAGTGTTACTTTGTGTGACTTTTTATCTTACACTTTTATGTGTAGCTAAACTCTACAGGACGTGTCTGAGTAAGTTCAGTCAACAAAGTATGCAGGGCTAGGAGCTCCTCTCCTATTTTGAGTAACATCATTGTTCTTTTAGGTCAGTGTAGGTAGTTTTTAGCTTAGTTGGGTTGTGTATATGTATATGAAATGTTTCATGTTTGGTCTGATTGCCATTTAATCTGGTTTGTATACATGTTTGGGCTTTTCTGTTATGGATGCATGGGCTATACCAGCCATTAACCATGAGTACTTGTACTGTGTAAGGCCTTCTTCATCCTGAAGTCATTTGGACTGATGATTCCTGTGACGTTCCTTCTTTTGGAATGGGGACTGGATTCTTAACCACTGGGTACTTCTTCATCCGTGTTTATCTGTGATCCTTTTGTATCCTTTACCTCTACAAGACTCATTGTATTCTAGAGTGGACTGATGTCTTTTTGTGGTTATGATCAATGCATTTTTCTGATGAATGTTTTTTTTTTTTATGATTCATATTACAAAGGGGTTAAATGCTTTAAAATACACATGATCCCCATCAGATTTTGTGACTCTAGCTAGTGTTGCAGTTTTCTACAGGGCTGCTTGACAGCTGAATTGAACTACTTTCATAACTGATGCTTTTTACAGTCATTGAACTGAACTGACCTCAGCTGAACAATGACACTACTGTTTTTTGTTTTTTATCTGCTTTACAGCAGAATTTATCCCTGCTGCATCTTTGAATCGTCATTTTTCACTATAAAGCTGCTTTGAATAAATCTGAATTGGATAAAACACTATATAAGGTGAGATGTCACATATTTTATAGAAAAACATTATACACATCCCAAAAAATGTCGGCAACCAAAGACGAAAATTTCTCTTTACTGTAATCAGTATGATTACACACACCAATAATTGCTTTAATGAGTTTCTGCCTGAAATTAATTCATGTTAGCTAACTGTTTGATTCTATTACCTTGATCTGTTCATTTGTGAAATGAACATTTCCTTTCAGTTGGTCACGTTCAACGTTATGTGAGAAAGAGACTGACGAATGGTGTCTCGCCTGAGAGCGATGGTACGCTAAGTACCTTGGTCTGCAGAATTTGCATTGTGAGCTCCGCTCCGCTGTGTGGGTATATAAAGAGCAGCACGAGCAACTCGCATTCAACCTCTCTTCAGAGCTGAGTTCATCTCTCTGCTGTTATCACAGGAGTGTTTTGCAACGAGTTTTCAGTGGTGTTGGTGTGACCGCGGCCCCGATTCAATTCACCCGGCATCCCCCCAGGTTTCTGGGTACTCGCGCTATGATGGTGGGCAAGGATGCTCCTATCATGCGCATGGAGGTCGCAACCCTGCTGGCAAAGGGCGCCATAGAGCCGGTCCCTCCAGCTGAAATGAAGTCCGGATTCTACAGCCCCTACTTCGTAGTACCCAAGAAAACAGATTGGTTACGGCCAATCCTTGACTTATGTGCCTTGAACCGAGCTCTTCACTGACTTTCATTCAAGATGTTAACGCCCAAGCACATTTTTGAATGCATTTGTCCCTTGGATTGGTTTGCAGTGATTGACCTGAAGTTGTTTTATCCACACGGCAGAGAGCTCCTTTTGAACCCTTGCTTTCAGTGGAGCTAAAATTAGGGGCAGGGGTCAGTACAAAGTTCTCCTATTTAGGTTGGCCCTGTCCATCCCCGCGTCCTTACGAAGGCCGCGGAGGGAACTCTGGTTCCTCTCAGGGAGCACGTTGTCTGTATCTTCAACTAACTCTACGCTTTCCGTCGCATGTCGCAACTCGCTCGCCATCTACAGCTGGCCGCAGGGCTTGCGCAAGTATGTGTTTCCCCAAGTGAGCCTTCTTGCACAGACGTTGTTCAAAATTAGGCGGGATGAGAGGAGCAGGTTCTTATGGTTGGCGCCTTATTGGCCCAGCCGGGCCTGGTTCTCCGAAGTTGTACTCATCACGACAGCCCCTCCCCCTGGCCAATCCCTTTGAGGAAGGACTTGGAGAGACGGGCACCCTCTGGCCCTCACATCCCAATCTTTGGAACCTACATGTGCTGGATGGGTCACAGAAGGTTAAGGTACCTTGTCACCTCAGGCGTTAGCTACCATCACTTTGGCTTGGGCCTTGTCTACCAGACACACCTATGCTCTGAAGTGGAACCTCTTCATCACTTGGTATTCTTCACATCAAGAAGACCCCTGGAAATGTCCGATCAGCCATGATCCTGTTGACGGTAAGTCCCTTTGGGAAACATGACCTAATCACCAGGTTCCTGAGAGGGACCATGAGGCTCAATCTGCCTTGCCCTCAACAAGTTTTTTCAACACTTACCTTCAGTTGTTTTATCCACACTGCAGAGAGCTCCTTTTGAACCCTTGCTTTCAGTGGAGCTAAAATTCTTATCATTGAAAACTGTGCTCCTGATGGCTTTGGCTTCTGTTAAGAGGGCCAGGGACCTGCAGGTATTTTCAGTTGACAAAGCGTGCCTGGAATTCGGGCTGGTCAACTCTCACGTTATCTTGAGACCCTCGGCCTGGATACGTGCCCAAAGATCCCAACACTCCTTTTAGAGATCAGGTGGTGAACTTGCAAGTGCTGCCCCCGGAGGATGCAGACCCAGCCCTGGTGCTGCTCTGTCCAGTACGTGCACTCCGCAGTTATGTAGACAGTGCTTCAGGACCTCAGACCAGCTCTTTGTCTGTTATGGAGGCCAGCAGAAGGGAAAGGCTGTCTCCAAGCAAAGGTTATCCCACTGGATAGTGGATGCTTGGCTTATCAGGCTCAAGACCTGCCATGCCCCCTAGGGGTGAAGGCCCACTCAACTAGGAGTGTGGCTTCCTCCTGGGTGCTGGCGCATGGCGCCTCGCTAACAGATATCTGTAGAGCTGTGGGCTGGGCGACACCAAACAGATTTGCGAAATTCTATAATCTCTGTGTAGAGCCAGTGTCCCCCCGTATACTTGCCCCTTAGGGACAGTAACAGGACCTGCTCTGTGTCAATTCGCTTGCAGGTGTCATTGCACTCCAAGGACTGGATGCGTGTGCTATTCTCCTCAGGTGAGTTCCACAGTTCAGAACCCTGGGTTCCTCCAGCACTGTTGTGTCGAGCACTTGTGTGCATGCCCTGTCGGTCAGCCCGTGTTGGAATAGGTGCCTCCATATGTTGTGATTCCCCATTTTGGCAATCCAACGTGTGTATTTCCACATTAAGTCTCTCTCGGCAGCATGTGTCTTTCCCTTGGCAAGCCACCCTTGCCATCTCTGACGTTGAAACATATCCACCCTGCAGGCTGGGTACCTCAGAGATTCATATGCATCACCGCTACACTGGTTGATATGTGCTTTGTAAGATCTCCTACGAGCAGGCAGCCTGTTAGCATATTTCCAGCTGGAATATGCTATCCAGTGCATTCTGTGTTAGGTATAGCCCTTCACTCATGCTGTCCTCACAACAGGTTGCTATCACTTACATAGGTAACGGGAAGACAGCCATTGTGGCATTTTGGAAGGGTCCAAATTCTGCAGACCAAGGTACTCAGCATACCATTGGCTCATTTTGTTACCACTCAAAGGTTATTGGTCTCTCGGGCGAGATCCCACTCGTCAGTCTGTTCTGACGTAACTTCTCAGCGCTCTCCTTCAGGGAACGAGGGTTACATACATAACCTAGACATTACATGAACACATTCACTTCTGCTTTGTATTGTAGACACATGCATTTTCTGTAAAACTGCTTTGAAACAATGCTTATTGTGAAAAGCACTATACAAATAAAATTGAATTGAATTTTGAATCCAGCCCTTGATGGGTTGATGATTTTGGCTTCCAAATTCACATAATTTTGTTCTCAATGAATTACACAATGCATACAAGTAATGATTTTCAACTTGCATATTTAGCTCATCAAGATCCAATGTGCTATTTCAGTGTTTCATTCATATATGTATTTTTTATTTTCTTTAGCAGTAATACATAGAAAAATTTGAGAATAAAAGCAGTCATAACACAGCAATGTTTATAATAATAAATTATAATATATTATGCAAAATCTGTGATGGGTCCTGGAGCCTAATCATGGGGCAGGCATGCACTGAATGCTGCTGTAGTGAACTGATCCTGGGGCAGGTTATGCTCAGAGTGGAAGCTGCAATTGAAAGTCGAGGTTATCCGCTTGCTTGACTGTAAAATATCCAGGCAAATCACAACCTGCTTTCTAGAACTCCCTCCAGACAGCTCAAGAGCAGGGGGTGAGATTTATTCTGTAGTATTTCAAGTGCATAAGAGATGGCAACAATACTTTGCTTTGAGTTAAACCCCTGCCCATGTGGCCACTGCAAAAATCCGCTTTACTCAGTTCAGTTTGATCATATTTACAGCCTCATAGCTTGAGCAAGCTCTAGGGTTTATCAGCACTTGCCCAAATTATCTTTAAAGTCTTTCTACATGTTTACTCTTCTATAATTTCTATATTGACTTTTTTTCTCCTTTTAATAAAACAAATGGCAACAAGTTTTTAATAGTATTTTTTTTTAAAGGTAATAATGGTGCTTAAGACATTGGTTCCATGTTTCATATAAACAGCCAGCAGGCAATGAAAAATGCATAAAAGTGTGCAGGAAAACAGAAGCATGAAACACCAAATGTTTAAGTCGCTTATTTATTCACTTTAAAACGACTTCAAAAAGTGGCTTGAGTTCACAGTCTGTATTATGTGAACATTGAAAATGTGATGTCTATCAACAAGTACATGGCACCAACGTTTCACATCAGGTTCTTTTAACACCTGTCATGCAGAAACTGCTTGCCTTTAGTCTCACTACTTGATAAAAACGCCTCTGAATCAGCACTGATTTAATAAATCACAACGCTTCCAGTTGTGGACTAACAGCTCTTGCAACAACGACTTCCCATTACGCCCTCATTAGTTAAGTCTGGTAAACTGAATGAAGAACATTTCAGGAGAATGTTGAACATCAACATGACCCACACACATGTGGAGAAAGGGGAAGAGACATCCAGCAAGGCCTCCCACAGCACTGTCAGAAGAACACTTCTTCAACACATCAAGATCATTTGATCTGGTGAAGTTTGCATTACAAAGGAAATTTATCAGAAGTACAACCGGAAAGGTTCAATTTTATTTTATTTTCATATCAATGGAAAAATATAACCTCATACAAATGTCTGTTTTCGGTCCATTCTCTTTTTTAAAGTTTGGTGAATGACTCCAATTAAGTGCCGCAAGAAAAAAAAAAAAAGAAAAAAAAAAAAACACCAACCAAAGCACATCAATGCAAATCAGATTGTGACATCGTTGACATGTTTATTTCGCATCTTCTACGTGTTCACACACATTAAGCTCAAGTCCATTGGTATCCGCATGGATTTGGCACTCATTTTCCTGCAAAACAAATGAAGCAGAATAAAGGAGGAAGTGGAAGTGTCTAATTCCTGCACCCTAGAACATGGATCGCTCTGCTAGAACTTTCCCCCTCGAGAGGCAACGGTCTTCCCCTCTCCAGGGCAGGAGAAAGCCCCAGCCATACTAGCATACTAATAACAACCATTTATTTTTAATTCTTTTTTTTTTTTTTTAAAAGAGGGGGAAAAAAAATATAGCGCAGCAATTGACTTTGAGGAAGCAGGATGAACGCTCGCCGCTGGATCGCCCGAGTGCTGCCCATCCCTGACCACTAGCCGCTCTCCTATGTTTACATAAGTGCATCTCACTGAATCTGCAAACAAGATATTTATCATGTTTATTTATTATTGGTTGAAATAGTAAGAGGGGGTGTGGAGACAGCGACCCCCTCCGTTCATTCACACACTCACACTCCAGTCACGCCATTAGAAACTCCAGCAGCATCACTTCCTTCTGGGTTTGTATCTTCTGACAATGGATTGTGAAATAGGGAACATCTGCAGTCTTACACGAGCCCAAAGATGAATTCTGCAGATGCACAACGGTCCTTGCTTGAGCTAAATGCAGACAGGCTGGCAAACGTGTACTAATATGATGCACTAGCTTTTCCAAAGAGAGAATGTGGGTCTTCAGGAATAGTTTTATTGGGGGTCAGAGACACATGGGGAAGAGGGTGAAGGTCGCGGGCCACTGAGGTTTTCTGCTGCTGCAGCTGCTGGAATTGAACTCTGAATGTGGTGTGATGTCTCTCTCTCACTCGTTCTCACTCATTCTCAGACACTCATCTCAGCGCACACGTCACTTCTGCTTTGACGTCTATGTGTAAAAGACAGAAGAAACCTCAGTGGGTTTGATTTCCATTATTCTTGGTAGAATTTCCACGGCCGGTAATCTGAAAACAAACCAAAAGAAAACAAGGCAGGGTAAAAGGACACATTTTGTGGCAGACTAAGGTGTTTGAGGACCTTAAATGATGGTGAAATGTTAGATGAACGTCACAAAGGACATGTTCCACCCGAAAACTAATGGGCTTCACTTTTCTCTATGAAATAACTCATTTCAGGAGCAATAAAGGCCTGTTCACACCAGGACAAATGTTCAGGCAACACTTTACTGTTAATGAACAGCAGTTCTTGTGACTGTTCAGAACACCTCGGTTAAAACAGGGTTTCTGCAGGATTTTTAAGCTCAAACTTAAGACTTAAGACCTGCACAAATAAAATTAATATCATATGAGCGGGGTATAGGGCAATGTCTATAGTACCATAATAAACTGTAAAATTACTATAAAAATTTTCGGATACAAGTTTTCACAAAAACAAAACATTTTATAAAATGATAAACTTTACATTTCAGCCATTAAACCATTTTAAAGAAAACTGATGAGTCAAAAGTATCAATTATGATTTAAACAATTTTTATCAATAAATTATTATATTAACAAATTAGGGGTGTGCGATAACGACAAATCTCTCAATAATGTTCTGGGATTTTATTGGTAACGATAATTAGATGATATTTTGTTGAGTGTGTTATTGTGCTGATATCTTAAGGACTACCATGGACAGCTGACTCCTGAAGTGTTTGATATTCTTCTGTGTGCTCAGTTCACAGCAGTGATAGAGCTTAATCTTTTCCAACAAGTTTTATAGCCATTACCTTTAAGACATTTTTTCTAGAAGTGTGCACCATCTTTTGAGTCAAATTCTTGTATTTAGGTTGTTACCAAGCAAATGAAATCAGTATCAACTAAATCCATCTTTGCAATGCAGAGGAAACACAGAAGCTGCATCTGAAGTGGCATTTAGATGCATTTACACACTGATTAATGCAGCTCTGAGGGACATTAAATACTTTAACCTGCACTTACAAATGCATAATGTATAAAAAAGAAAAAGAAAAGGTACCTTAAATGTGAAATTAAAACCGCCAGCAAGTCACAAGTGAATCATTGAGATTGAACCGAATCATTTAAACGAGTGAATCATTCAGGAACGAAACACCAGAGACAGCTGTGTTTGAAATGATTTTTGTTGGAGAAAGAGCAAAAACAGGAAATATGTCTAAAAATTTAAGTCTCTTAATATTAACTTATTAAAATGTCATAAAATCAATATCACATTTGTAATCATGCTGACTTTTGGAGATAAAACGGCACTCTTCATGTGATATTAACTGTGTGAAATGGTATAAATATATACATGTTCTGCCCTATATCTTGAATTGTGTGATAATTCTAAATGCATCTTAATAGACTGATTAATGCAGTGAAAACGCACTCTAAATGCGCATGCACACTAGTCTAAACTACTAGACTTCATGTAATGTGTGCGTGCACTCTGTAGGTGTTGTGTGTTTGTTTTTCATGATGTACTCAATATCGCACATCGTCAAAACAATTACTATATTATTGCAGACCATACATATCGCACACCCCTATAGTGTTTAGATTTCTGTAATGCATTGTCTTCTTGTTGATCCACCAGTTCACATTTAAAGCTCTGTGTGTTTGCAGGGTAAAACATGGGTCGATTTTCATATTGGTCTGAACTCTGAACAAAACAGCAGTGTTCTTGAAAATACTCGTTCATTCTCTGCCAGCAGGTGGAGCTTTTGGTACAAATAGAACCGTGGTCACAACAGAACTGTTTCCGTGGAAACAGCAGAACACAAAGCAGTAGCAGCAGCACCAGACTCTGAACATGCAGCACTTGTGTTTATTCAATGAAATCATAGCCTTTTGAAGTTTAATCGTCATATTCAGCCATATCGCAATTCTGGTCTTTCCGTCCACATATCATAACTAAGACTTTCTTGTACAATTTAAGACTTAAGACTAGAGATCGACCGATATATCGATTTACTGATATTTTCCCCGATATTTAAGCATTTTATCATAATCGGATATCGGTTTTGTAATATTGGATTCACAGATAAATGAGAATTGCGCGCAGGATTGCCATTGCAGTGGGTCTGAGGGGAGACGAGATAACGTGCAGGTACTTGATTTGCTGTAGTTAGAAAGCTTTATTTTATATAACAGCCAGTTCTGCACAATTTAGATGCATTACATCTGCGGATCTCAATTCCAGTCCTCACGCCCCCCGCTCTGCACATTTTGTACGTTTCTCTTATCACTTCAGACTTTTGTTCTATTCGAACGTAAGTGCCCTGCGAAGTGGACATCACAGGATATTCCGCCATGATGCCGAAGTGAACGTATATTCAAATCAAATTTAATAAAATACCAGGGAATATAAATCATATTAATTTACAGAGGTATATGATGTCACACTTGTCTGTGTGTGAAGATGTTGCGCAGCGCCAATCCGTGAATGCATGTTCCGAAGTGAAGTGAACTTCAACAGATTTCCCCTGCTCAGGGAGTAGGGAGCATGTCAAAGGGAACACAGTTCATGCACAGAGCTCACGTCTAAAGAACTAGTTATCTGAATCAGGTGTGTTAAAGAGAGACCTGCAAAATATGCAGAGCTGGGGCACGTGAGTCTGGAATTGAGAACCGCTGCATTACACAAAGCCTGATATGTAGTTTATGCAGCTTGGCACTAAGAAATAGAGACCAACTCATGGAGTCATGTTAAATAATCCATCAAGTCCTGTCCCAACAAAGACGTAACTTTGCCTAAATTAATATGCAGCAAATAAAAACCCCAAATTTAAAACAAAATCTCTTAAATAAACTCACCCTCTGTTGTCTATGCTCATCTTTAGTCTCCTGAAGTTGGAGTCACGCAGATAATCCGTCAAGATCCTTTCCCAATAAAGACGTAACTTTGCATGAGTTAAATAATACAGCCATGAATGAGCGCATGTTGGAAAAAAAGCGCTGAAGGACAAAACATTATTAATAATTCTGATATAACATTCCAGTTGAGAAATGCAATAAAATACAATGTTTTGTTTGTTATATTCCAACATTCCAGAGAATATTGTTCAGTGAATTAACATTATCCAGTGAATTATTCTTAACTCTGTAGCGATTAAACCGCTTATAAACCTACTAAAACGTTAGTTTAAAATGAAGTTGACATGACTCCTGTCCTTTATTTTCTCAATTTGAAAACATTAGACATTCTTTATTTTGCTTATTGTTAATATTAGTGTTGCTGCTGTTGATGCTTTTTATAAAGAAAATATTTTTCATTGTTGTAATATAAAGATTAAATTTAACATGAAAGACTAACTTTCAACACTTATAAATATCGGTTCTGCATATCGGTTATCAGGCACATAAACATGCAAATAATTGGTATCGGTATATTGGTATGGTATATTAAACAGTGATTTTTCTTCTGTCACACCACTAATAAGAGTCATGCTTTGGGTCACAAGCCCAGACAAATAAAAAATTAAACAAAAATAAATAGCAACAATTTAAAATACCTGAACTCTAATATGCAAACAGCATATTCTGCTTGCTATGAGCTCCACCTGCCGCCAGAGTCACAAACTGTGTTTTCATTACGTTATCGGAGCAGTCACATGACATGCAGAAGCCCAGTGTGGACAGGCCGCAAGGATTTCTGTGCAGAACAGGAATGTTCTGGGGTAAGACATGCCCTCTGTGTGGTGAGATATAAGAGTAGTCACATACCAAGCCTGGCTCTTCAGCTTGCGGAGCTCCTTCGTGGCCCATGTGGCTAAGGTCTTGGTCTTGCTGGTCTTGGATCTCCGGCCTTCAGACAGCAGTTCATTGATCTGAGGTCGAACCTCCACCAGCTTCATCACATCTTTGCCAAAGGTTGTACACAGGTCACTTTGGGGGGAGGAAGAAAAGAAAAAGTGTCTACATAATTGTGCCAGAGCAATGAACAAGCTGCCGTTTAAAAAAGCATGAAGCTACAAATGAGAAGTGCAGTGTAGTCACTCATGTCCTTCTGAACCCAATGACTTGTGTCATCACGACAGCAGGAAACACAGGAATTCAGTGTCAACCGCTGCGACTAGCTCTCTGGTCACCAGGTTCATCTTTGAACCATAATGGCCCAACAGGTTAAACTCCGGTGGAGGCACTGAAAAGACGTAAGGCTACTCATGTTTGAAAGCTCTTGTTCTCGGTCACTGTACAAAGACATTTTTCAGAATGTTCACGCAAAAACATCTGATGTTCTCTGAAAAACAAAAACTGAAAAAAAAATTATAATAACATAAAAAAAATAACATCAAAAAACTAATTTATTTCACTAATTCCATTCAAAAAGTGAAACTTGTATATTATATTCATTCATTACACACAGACTGATATATTTCAAATGTTTATTTCTTTTAACTTTTAATATTATACCTGACAACTAAGGAAAATCCCAAATTCAGTATCTCAGAAAATTTGAATACTGTGAAAAGGTTCAATATTGAAGACACCTGGTGCCACACTCTAATCAGTTAATTAACTCAAAACACCTGCAAAGGCCTTAAAATGGTCTCTCAGTCTAGTTCTGTAGGCAACACAATCATGGGGAAGACTGCTGAATTGACAGTTGTCCAAAAGACGACCATTGACACCTTGCACAAGGAGGGCAAGACACAAAAGGTCATTGCAAAAGAGGCTGGCTGTTCACAGAGCTCTGTGTCCAAGCACATAAATAGAGAGGCGAAGGGAAGGAAAAGATGAGGTAGAAAAAAGTGTACAAGCAATAGGGATAACCGCACCCTGGAGAGGATTGTGAAACAAAACCCATTCAAAAATGTGGGGGAGATTCACAAAGAGTGGACTACAGCTGGAGTCAGTGCTTCAAGAACCACTACACACAGAAATATGCAAAGACATGGGTTTCAGCTGTCGCATTCCTTGTGTCAAGCCACTCTTGAACAACAGACAGCGTCAGAAGCGTCTCGCTCCAAAAAGGACTGGACTGCTGCTGAGTGGTCCAAAGTTATGTTCGCTGATGAAAGTAAATTTTGCATTTCCTTTGGAAATCAGGGTCCCAGAGCCTGGAGGAAGAGAGGAGAGGCACACAATCCACGTTGCTTGAGGTCCAGTGTAAAGTTTCCACAGTCAGTGATGGTTTGGGGTGCCATGTCATCTGCTGGTGTTGGTCCACTGTGTTTTCTGAGGTCCAAGGTCAACACAGCCGTATACCAGGAGGTTTTAGAGCACTTCATGCTTCCTGCTGCTGACCAACTTTATGGAGATGCAGATTTCATTTTCCAAAAGGACTTGGCACCTGCACACAGTGCCAAAGCTTCCAGTACCTGGTTTAAGGACCATGGTATCCCTGTTCTTAATTGGCCAGCAAACTCGCCTGACCTTAACCCCACAGAAAATCTATGTGGTATTGTGAGGAGGAACATGCGATATGCCAGACCCAAGAATGCAGAAGAGCTGGAGGCCACTATCAGAGCAACCTGGGCTCTCATAACACCTGAGCAGTGCCACAGACTGATCGACTCCATGCCACGCCGCATTAATCGTAAATAGCAATAGTTTTTAAAAGTAAAGCACTATTTTAGTTTTCGTTCAGTACCGGTTGATTAATCTGTATCGGCTAGTGCGGGCGGTGAGGTCAGTCGACCTCCAGAGGAAAGTGTTCATTAAGAGAGATGTTCTTACCCTATGAGGCCCACAGCATTGGCAACAACTCCATCCGATCGGTCTTCATCCTCAGCAATGTGGTGAATGAAAGACAAGATAAACTCAACACGAGGCTGTACCAGCATTACGTCGGCTGCACAAGGGAAACACACAGATTTAACAGGAGTCCATCTTCAGATCACAGTTATGAGATCGAGGTCCAGCTGAACTTACGGTGCACGTTCTCCTGGTCTCCTTTCAAGCCCTGGATGATCCCAGTGTACGCTTCCAGACAGCCCTCTCGCAGCTCGTTCAGATAGTCCACCATATCATAGTCTGTCTGGAAGACAGCAGTCAGTCCGGATTAACTTTCAGCAGTTTAAAAATAAATAAATAAAGCTCTCAATGTCAAATGCAGGAACCTAATTCTACGTAAAACACCTAGAGGTTAGACTATTGTAATGCTTCATTGGGTGGTTGTTCTGCACGCTTAATAAACTCTTACTAGAACCAGGAAGTATGACCGTATTAGCCCGGTTCTTTCAACACTGCACTGGCTCCCTGTTGAACAGTGAAAACATGTCTCTACAGGTGCAGTCAGAAAGACTGGGTTGGCTTGATCTACTGTACACTGATAGTTTGTGACAGGTGCTGTCTGGGGAAGGTCGGGCAGTGTGCTGCTTACCTTGTCCACCTGTGCCTGCGAGGCCTGCTGCAGAGTGTCCAGCACAATGTCCAGGTACTTCTTGAATTCACCACCAATGGCAAGAGCAATATCCCCAAACACAGACAGGATCTGAGGTTTCACAGAGCGGTGCACATTCTCGTTCTGCAAAGAAATGCATTCAAAAAAAAATTTAATAAAATGAAAGAGATCTGCATTCAGTCTACAGTGGGAGAAAACGGATCAACTACAGAAAAATAAACAACCTAAACAACAATAATAACTGCCCTTATTTGTTTTTATTGCATGAAACTGTTGATTCTGTAAATTAAAAATCTGTGCATACATTAAAATTTTTTGACCTCCTAATTAGGGGTGATATTATGCCACAGTACACAATACTATACACAAACGCAATTAAAAGAGCAAACCTATTTATTGTGTTAAGTTCCAAGTGTTCATTGTAAATGCACTATTCTTATTTATATTTGTTGTATTGCCCCGTTCTTTTAACCCCTGAAAACAGTGCAATCTGACCCTGTTTAACGCCTCTAACTCTGACTTAAGTATTAAAATAGTTAAAGAGCAGGTCATATGGTATTTTAAAGTGTCCTAATATTGTGTTGGAGTGCCCTACACCAGGTTTAAATGCATCTAAGATCAGAAAACAACATAATAATAAAATAAAAAACATAAAAAATTAGAGTCATTTGCCAATGATTAGGAAACGATTCGTTCCAAGCAAGTTCGGAGCAAGCCCCTCCCTTCCTCAAGCCTACTCTGCTGCTCTGATTGGTCAGCTGGCCAAACCTGTTGTGATTGGCACAAAGATGAGTCCTTGAGCCAGTTAGCCAGCGCTACCGCTACCATTGACAAAGCACCTTTACATAAAACAGTAATATAATCAATCTGTTCTTATAATGACATAAAATGCAAAAACACTTATGCAAGCGAATCGTGCCCACAGCTAAAGTTTAGCTGCTAAACTGTGAACACTAGGTGGATACGTTAGCCGAGTGCTAACGTGACTAACTGATTAAACAATACAGTTTGTAAAACCAAAATATGTCTACTGTAATGTTTGAAGAACGACAGACAAAAGACGCTCACAGGAGCACCTGCCGAAATCACTCATCTCTCCCGCATTAACCCTGTAACTGCCAGTGCAGCACAATAAACAGCAGTTTCACAATTATTATAAAGTCTGTGTGCTACACTACATTCTTTATTATTAAACAAAGTAATTAGAACAACGTCAGTCTACAATAATCGACATATTCTTAGGTTCCCTGCGAATTTTTAGAACTACTTCAGTAAGACAGTAATATTGTGCTTTACCTGGAAACACATTATATGTACTTTGAAAAGATAGAAAGCATATATAAAAAAATTAACATAGTAATAGTTATTAACTGGGGCTACAACTACACAGAAACAATTTGCAACTTTAAAAATACTGATCAGACAACACAACGACAAACAATTCACATATCTCAATACAGTTGTCATTGAAGACCTAAGCTAAACGGTGCTTACACAACAAACCAAACAATTATTAAGCATGCTACATAAAATGTAAAAGCATCAATTATTAATAACGCTTACAGGTTGTGATACGGAGGAGGACGCTGATGCAAATACACTTGGAACTGAACCTTCCTTCAATATCAGCCGGCTCGCGAATCCAAGTTTGATTGCATATAAGTTGGTAAAGCAATCGTCTTCAAAATGGCGTGAACAAAGCACAAGGCTCGGACTATACTTCTGTGGTACAGCTGTATATATTAATTGTAGCCACTTAGTCTTCAAATGCTCATCCTTGGGCAGATGAAAAAATTTTGCTTTTGAGTCGCACTTCAGAACACAGCGTCTCGTCGCCATGATGTTTTCTAGTTTTCACTGGCGTCTTGGAGCGCAATTAGTGGGCTTATCGTATTCAAATAACTTGACAAGTTGACGTCATCTAGTCAGAGAAAAAGCTTCGGTCTTCTAACGATTCATAAAAATGACTAGGAGTCGACTCTTACTTTTGAAAGACAGTAACTTTATATACGGTGCACTGTCATATTTCAAACTTTGCAGGATGTTTTTGTTCACTTAGATCTATGTTACACACTACATGAAAGGTAAATTTAAAAAATTCCATGATATGTTGAAGTTAAGGATCATTTCTAGATTATTTTATGTTGAAAGCAATGCACAACAGTTTCAGTTTATTTATAGTCTTTTGGTAAATTTGAGTTTACTTCATTTTGTTTTTCTACAGTATGCACACCGCTCACATTGTATGACTGTGTCGTTTCTAGGGCTGTTCTGTCCCTGCATTATATTAGATTTTAGTAGGTGTACACGTTGCATGTTGTATTCCTCTTGTGTGTCATGTGAGCAATCACAAACAGGAAGCTAGCAGTATCATGTCATTCAAACATGGTACACACAAAAGACTAAGCAGTGATCCCCCGTCACTGGACTGAGCAGAACCCTAGCGGTCACACTGCACTGGACGAGCACTTCTGCTGGACTGTAGGTCCACCGGTGGACCGGACTCTTAGGGACTGTTTTAGCGTATGGTGCAGATTTTCAGTGGGGTTTAAGTCTGGGCTCTGACGAGGCCATGCAGGGACATTCATCTTCAGTTCTGCTGTGTGCTCATGTTGGAAGGTAAACAGCTTTCTGGCAGAGCAGCAGATATTCAACAAGAATCCATGTGTCCTTCTGTCCTGACCAGTGCTCCAGCCGCTGCAGCAGAGAAACACCCCAGTAACAGGACATCACCTCCTCCGCTTTCCTGCAGGAATGATGCAGAGCTGGACTGGGCTTCTGCTCCGTCTGACTGCATGTGGTCTTTCTTGAGGAGCGGCTTTTTTCCATTCAAGAGGAATCTGTGATGTTTTCACATGCACACACTGACTGCTCCTGGTCAAACTCCTGCAGCTGCTTCAGAGTTGCTGTAGCTCTCCGTCTCCTGTCACATGGCTTTGTGTGTCATTGATTCTGTTTTTTTATTTATTTTTTTTCTGACATGTTTTATCATTTATATATTTGTTATAAGTGTTATAAGTTGCTATAAGTTGCTCTGAATAAATAACAGCTGATAAAACAAAAACTGTGTCCGTCTTCATTTCAGGCTGCAGAGCAAAAAGTGATCATTTTAAAAAGGCTGATTCTTTTCTATACCATATATACCTCTTCCTTTAAGCCCACTCAACCCTCACAGTAAAATCTCCACTGAGTAGGCTGAGCGTTACTACAGGCCAGGACAGCTTGTAAACACAGCAGCGCACGCACACCAGACGATGAGGTCATCACTTACGCCCAGGTTCTCCAGCAGCAGCTGCATGATTTCATCACAGTGAGGCAGGATGTTGGCCATCAGCGCTCGACACAGATCACACACCAGCCCCACCGCAGCCAGACACACCTGCACACACACAATCCTCAGCTGAATACACCCTACCACACCAGAACTCATTACTGGACAATTACACATTACAATAATTCATGTCTAAATATATAATGTAGACATACAGATTGTTTGGGTTGTGCAATTAGTCCACAAACAAGCAAAAGTGTCACTAGCCTCTCAGAGGAAGCACATGTCTTCTTTTTAGATAAGTTTATGAGCTGTAGAGTCCCACAATGTCCAGCGTGGCCACTGGTGACCGTCGGGTCGGCACACACCGGGTGAAGCAGACTCTGATTCTCTCTGATGATGTAAAATCCTGAGCTGCCTGAGCTCAGAGCAGCAGGAGGAACAATCATCAACAAACGCCAGCTTAACCCCAGCATTACCTGATACTCCGCGTAATTCTTCAGTCCGATAACCAGGAAGGGCTTGAAGGCTTCCATGTATTTCAAGAAGTCACTGCCCAAAACTGGAGAGGGAAGAGATTTAATTCACTCAGTAGACATCCTCAGCTGTACAAAATACTGTCCAGACATGAACGATGCTTGATTTTGAATTCATGTGACTGTTATTGTAGTCCTGAACGGATCTATTGTGTTGGTACAAGGAAGATATACTTCAATCTATAGTTTTAGGAAGCACTTCCTTATGCTGCGTTCACACCAAACGCGAATAGAGCGTCTGGCGCGAACGATTTCAATGTTAAGTCAATGTAAAGATGTGTTTACCATAGGTGTGATTGGCAAAGGACAAGAAAGCAGGAAACTATACGGTGCACTTACCATGACGCGGCGATTTATGATTTATTTACATTTACATTTAATCATTTAGCAGACGCTTTTATCCAAAGCGACTTACAAATGAGAACTGTAGAAACAATGAAATCAACGAGAGAACAACAACGGTATACAAGTGCTATGACAAGTCTCAGTTAGTCTAGTACAGAACACGTAGCCAGAGTTTTTTTTTAAGAATATGATAGACAAGAAAAGAAAAGGTAAGTACTAGTATTAGTTGGTTAAGTGCAATTTATGATTTATGAGGTCACCTGCAGGACAACTGGCAGATTACACTTTTATCTGCAACGTGAGTATAATATAAGGTTTTGATTGTACTTTATTGTACTTGTTTTTTGTTTAAATGAATTTATAAATTAAATAATTAAAAAGGGAAGAAAATAGAAATACACATCTAAATTAAATGATTGAACAAAAAAAAATCATAAAAGGAGTAATGTGGGAAATATGATTCAAAGACTGGGCAAAATAGGGATGAATTCCAAAAAATCTGTCCATGACTTGCTGCTGACGAGCACGAAAACTAGCCATTTATTGGGCATTTCCTGTCCTCCCAGATGTTTTGTTTTTCCTTATTTCTATGGTGTCCTTTACATCTATTAAAAATAACATCTTTATTTCCCTCTATATTTTTGAAAGGTATCTTTTCTTGTGTTTTTGTTCAGCCATTTGGTCAGAGCCTCCGCCTGTAGGTATGTGCTTTATTATAGACTTCTATGATTGCTAATCCACAACAGATGACGACTATTAGGTTAAACGTTCAGAATACGATTCCATAGGTTATATTTCAGCACGAATTTCGCGAATGGACAGCGACTCTTAAGTAGCACGTAGAACGCGTTCATGTCAAGTAAATGTTTTGGGAAAAGCGCGTGGAATTGCGGCGAGCGTTTGTAAGCTTGCACGTAGAGAGCGCTCTCAGAGCTAAGATACATGGTTATCGGGAAACTCGACCCAGATCAGTTTTAAGCATTCATCAAAGTGAATCGGTTCAAAGGAGTCATGAGTTCGCAAATCGGACGTGTCATTAGTGGACAGAAATGCTCATATGCTCCGCACATATAAACGTTACTCCCAAATATATTTTTAGGTCGCACAGATTAAATTTCAGGAGCATATGCGACAAAGATGTTGGCAATTTCGAGCCTAGAAGCTAAGCAATAACCAACCATATGCGTTACTTTGCTAAGTTAGCCCACAATCTTCACAAATCAACTTAATCGAATCACGACAAAAAATACCAATATATTTGCTAAATCATATTAGACCTGCATATAAAAATGAAAGACAATATATTGGATTTGATCACCTGAATCATCCGTGTTCACTGTCTTCGTCAGTCAACTGAAGCGGTTCACGTGAGTAGATGCTTGGGTGTGCGCGCATTCATAACGGTGCGCCTACACTTTGAACTTCAATCGTGACAAATGATTGGACTACTTGCGGAGTGACGGCATGAATCAGAGGCACAAAAAACACTGACAGCGGTGAGCGGTCATTATGTTTACCAATACCCAACCCATCGCAACCGCCGCCACCCAGACCCCCCCCCACCCCTTTTTTTTTGCATGATTTACGAGAGCATCATTTTCAGGTCAGAAAAGCCAGATTTCCGGAAGAATCACACCCCTGGTTTACGCGCGTCTGGGGGTCTCACAGCGCAAATGAGGCGTTTAGCGCGGCGCGGTAGACGCGAATTCACCTCGTTTGCGTGGATGACGTGAATTGAGCGTCTGGCGCGAATGGTGCTTTTTGTGCATTTACATGTTAGACGCGAATTCACGTCTGACGCCCGAGTTGAAAAATTTTGACTTTGGCGTAAATTCGCGCCGCGTTAACCAATCAGGAGCCTGCTCAGGAGTCACTCATTCAGCATGGAGGAACGACTGATGTTGTCAGTGAGCAGTCACCCGGAGCTATATGACACAAGTTCATATTTCTGTAGAGACAGGAATAAAAAGGACCTCGCTTGGAAGAGTGTGTTGTAAATACACATTTAACTTTTGAGTTATGTACACTTTTTTTTACAACTATTTTCCCCCTAATATACAGCTACTTTTCGCTGACAAGATAATGTGTTTATTCAGAGGACGTGTGCAGGAAAAAGTGGAAAAGCCTCGAATGCTCGATCAACATCAGCCATCATGCAAACAGATAACCGCCTAGCACTTGCCCCCCCCCACAAGAAGTGGATTTCTCGAATGCATTCAAAATGTTCAAGCAGCAAACTAGACGTGGTAGACGCGTCTATTTCGCTCTAGATGCGCGAATGGATTCAAAATGTTCAAGCGGCAAACTAGACGTGGTAGATGCGAATTTGACGCTCTATTCGTGTTTGGTGTGAACGCAGCATTATAACACAAGCATGTTAAGGTGAGAGGGCAGCAAGTAGGTGGTGATCTGATCCTAAAACATTTCCACTTCAGATCACATATAAACACTTTCAGCAGTGTTTCTCTCTTCTCTCCCTCTATCCACACACACACACACATTTCTTGTTTGATGATAATAGATTACTAATACAATAATAAAAAAGAATAATGCATAATAATATAATATAAAAAGGATTTCATCATGAAGTCATAGCCATAAAACGTACACATTTTATAGGCTTCTTAAGAGGAACAGGAAATGGGAGAGGGTTACTTTAGGACATGAATCCTATCTTTTAAAGATACTGTAGTGCCACTGACAATGTTGATAATAAGACCAGCTTTGGTGTGTTACAGAGTAATAACTGAACTTCAGACACACTGCATGTTGATTTCAGACATGAGTTCTGTTACGTCTTCTGCGTGGTATGTGTTTTAAAGCAGCTTCATACCAAGTGTACGTGGCTAGCCCCTCACCTTCCACCAGAGTGCTGACGGCCATCAGAGCGTCCTCCTGAACGCCCCCCGAGCCGGCGGTGCTCTGAAACATGCGCAGCAGAGACGCCATCACCACGTCTGAGATCTGCAGCGCGTCCTGGTGCTGCACCTTCCTCAGCACGTTCTGAAGGAGGGGACACAGATGAGAACACACACTCACACACACACACAGGGCCAGAAGAGCTGCGAGGGCCTGACCTGTAGGGTGGCACACAGCAGGGACTGCAGGTCGTTGAACTGGATCCTGTCTGACGTGCTCTGGATGTGAGACTGGACAAGAGACAGACAGATGTGCTCGATTACAACCAACAAAACAAGCCTCATTTCTTCTTAAAGAGTCTGAACGATAGGGCTGGGTCATCAACACAGATTTCCTGATTTTAATCAAATCTCATTTTGATACTGATTCTTGAATTCAAAGAACGGATCTTTTAGTCTATGCCATTTTCAGCTGACACAGGGATAACTTCACTAAACCTTATTAGATAATTGCAATAATCTTTGTGCTTGTTACTTTTCATATGAATCAACAACTCTGCTTTCAGAATTGTGAATTGTAATAATTTCAGACAGCAGGCGTGTCATCACCCAGTGCTACTGAACAGGGCTGCCCTGGTGTCTTCACCTCCATCTGCAGGACCTGCTGCAGTCGCTCCATGATGACCAGCGTGGTCTTCTGCACCGCGGGGTAGCAGTCCTTGGCGCTGTTCTTCACGATCTCCATCAGAGCCTCATACGCTGCACTCCGCAGGTTATTCTGATGCCCGTCCGGCCTAACAGTGAAGAGGAGACAGAAGTGACTGCGAGCTGCACACTCACCTGTCCAGGTGTCATGCCTGTTCACACTGGTGGCCCGCTCCCTTCTAATCTAGAGATTTTGATTATAATCTCTCAATTCCAACACCAAGTAACAACATAATTGACCCAGTGTTCCACATGCTATTACAATGTATTCAGTCCTGCGCTGACAACACTAGCATCAAGTACTTAGACATGCTGCGATGGAGCTAAAAAGAAAACGTACAATGTGATGTCTGACTTGCCCCGCATTATAAACTGTTAGTTGTGTGCCTAACTCCATTGTTTCCCAACCCAGGTCTTGGAGAAACCCGGACGCGTCTCTTATCAGATCTCAGTCTTCACTAATGAGCTGAATCAGGTGTGTTTGATCAGGAAGTACCGATACCGCAGCCATTCTGTCCTGCCAATGTCTCTCCAGTTGTTTTCTGCATCTGCTTGGACAACTGAACTAAAACTGAAGTATCTAGTCTCTTTACGCGGTTTGAAAGCGGAGTGTGTGATTTGCTGCAGCGATCAGCTCGTGATCTGGTGAAGACCTGTCTCTGCATGCGCTGAGAGTTTAACACGCACACAACGGACAGATGATTTCAGCATTTCACTAGATTTGCAATGAGTTACTTTACTTCACCTGAAACCTCATGTTCTAGTTTTCACTGAAACAGCAGGTCTCCAGCAAAATAACAGTCTGAGGGTTAGTATTGCAATTATCCTATAGTAAAGCAAAATATACTTTATTCATTTCCATTTTTCAGAGCAGCTGTATTACAACAGTATTCTAATGTCTTAATGGTAATATTTCCACTAATGATAATAATAATAATAATAAGAAGTATCATCTAAATGTTTGTCTTCCTAACAGTTTTACTACAATAATATTCTAAATGTTTGTCTTCCTAAAGCAGCAGTGTGAGTGTGATGGAGACTGAGACGCTAGTCCAGGTACAAGCCAAAGCAAACATTCATATTCTGTTCAATTTAGCTCTAGGCTCCTAATTTGAACCTGTAAACTGCTCCAGACTGGTGTTTTAATGTTTAATGGGGTGTGTGACCCTGTGGGATACCCTGCAGCGCGGCTGCTTACCTGTCTGTGGTCTCCAGCAGCTTCTGGACTATGAGCTCGAAGGAGGAGGACAGGCAGTATGTGCTGGGCTCTTCCTGATCGTCAGCAGCGTCCGTGGCCTCGTACGCCGCTTCAGCCAAACTGGAGAAAGCCTGCAAACAGCATCTGTGAGCCTCGTATCACAGCACAACTGATCGATCCCATTAGACCGAGTCCGAGGGGTCAGACCAAACACACTGCTCGCACGCCATTACTACTACAGGCTTGCATTAGAAACTCCAGCATCTGATCGTGTACGAGGCGAGGACACAGCACAAGAACAATGAATCATGTACACTGTACCAATAGTGAAGAAAACACTTAGCATCTACTCCAACAAAGCCATTATCAGACACGCCTGTGATGTGACAGCAGACTCAGAGCGCTGTGAAAGGTGGTGTCATACCCAGCAGACGTTGGAGGCCACGCGGGGTTCGGCCCCTAGGCCCTCGATCAGGCACTGCAGGAGAGGGGCCAGATACACCTCATTGATGGCGGCCTCGGGCAGCAGATCACAGATGCGTCCCAGCGTCCAGGCCGTGGTGTCCCTCACCACCACGCTGGGGTCCTTCATCAGCTCGATGAGGGTGGGCATGGCCTGCAGCGACACACATACACGTCACACACAGACCTCACACAGTCATGTCCCTCACTGAGCCCAGCGCCGGCCCTTACCTGGATGACCAGCGGCTTGAGCTGGCTGAGCTCGGGGCCCTCCAGGATGGAGCCGAAGGCCATGACGGAGGCGTCGCGGTAGCGCCAGTCCGGGTGCTTGATGTGCTCTTTGATGAAGGGCAGCACGTGCGGCACCACGTCGTCCTCGCAGCACGTGGCCAGGAGCATCAGACACACGCCCGCAGCCTTACACGGGTTCCAGTCGTCATCGTCGTCGTTCTCATCCTGCACACAGCACACCTTCACTTCATACACACTCCTCAAGTCTTTCAGTCAGACAGCTGACTCTGCTCATTCTTGACCATGTTCAAAGATGAGCTGCTGGTCAACACTAATGAGAGATTTAGTCTTCAGAAAGCAGAAACACAGTGTCCCGTCCCAATCTGACTTAGCATCACATACAGCCCAAATCAGAACCTAAAGAGCAGATCCCCTGTGGTTTGTGCTGTTTGCTTTTATGAACAAAAACAATCAACTTTTTCCTGTCTGAACGTAGCCTTCGAGAGGCACTTTAAGTCAGTTCATGGATTTAATAGAAGTTATAGTGAAAAAGTTGCACATATGTAGAAGCCGTTTTCTATTAGCAATGAAGCTCTATATCATGGATGTGATATATTGAGAATACTGTCACTGAGCTGCTTGTTGCACCTAAAGGCCAGTTTCAACTTGATCTGCGGTCTCTGTGTACGCCTGCAGGCTGTCATAGTTTTGATTTGTCACTCATTAATAACTTCTGCAGAGTCACGCTCTCTGAAGAACTCCACTAGTTTCTGTGGTTTGTGAATGAGAGAGAATCTAGGTCTTGCTCCTCAGCGTGATAAGCGCTTGTGATTCAGTGAGCTCATCATCTCAGAGGGGAGTTTCTGCACACACACACACACACACACGATGTATGGCTGGAAACGAGCTTCAGAACCCGCCCAACACAAGCGCTGAGAGACCAGCTTTACCTGTTTGGTGAGCGTCTGTGTCAGGATGGGCACCAGGTACTGCAGAGCTCCTTTAGCGTAAAACTTGCTGGTGTGCTCTGGAGGACGGCCCTGTTCAGAGGCCTGAGGACAGACAACATCAACAGCGGTCAGGAAGGACAGCTCGTGCGGAGCAGCAGACTGGAGATGGCATCGTGCTTCACCTCAGTGGCTTCAATGGCCAGATCCATCTCCTCGTCGCAGACGTTGGACCAGAACTCGATTCCCTGCAAGGCCACTTCATCGATGTCACTCTTCATGGCCTCTATTGTGATCTGAACACAGAGCAGCAGATGAGAGCACATCCCTGACATTTCTACAGGACGCCATACATTACATGAGCTAAAGACAGCTTCGGTTTAAAGGGAACGTTCACCCGAAAATGAAAACTGCATTTACATCACGAGTTTCTTCTGTTGAAAACACAAGAGAGGATATTTTGAAGAGCGTGGGTAACCAGACAGCTGCTGGCCCACACTAACTTCCATCTTTAAAATGTCATCTTTTGAATATTAAGCAAATAATAATTTCCATTTTTGGGTGAACTATCCCTTTAAAACCTCTGGATAATGAATCCCCGGGCTAATATTTCAGCCCAACACAAAATGGATTAAAGGAGTGATCTTCTGTGCGACGCTCATATCGAGCTCATCAGAGGCGTCTGCATGGCCTTCATGTGGTCAAGAACACTGTACAGAGGTCTTTGTTGCCGTCTGAGAACTTACAGCAAACAGCGCGGGGCCCATGTAGGTCTCCATGTACTGGTAATACAAGGACATGATCTTCACCAGGTTCTGTAACGCAGCCACTCTCACCTACAGCAGGACACAACCACACACTCGTAAGAGTCTGCTGCAGCAGAGATCAGCAGCATCTGACAGACGTGTGTGTGTGTGTGTGAAAGAGACGCACCCTGGTGTCCGGACACTGCGTGGCCTCACACACCACCTGCATGATGAAGTGTCTCTCCGTCTGCAGAGACATGAGATTTAACAGAGAGAGATGGACGCGGCACAGCTGAGCCGCACAGGCCCTGTGACCCTGAGGGAGGACACAGCAGTACCTCTTTATCAAAGTTGGCTTTGGTGAACTCCAGCGAGTTGAGGAGCGCGTTGGTGGCGGCGAGCTTGACGTTGTTGCTGGGCTCCTCCTTCCTCATGCCCTGGATGATGGCCGTCAGGATCTGGTTGGCGTTGTCCTGGAGGTGCTCGGGGTCCTGTCAAAGCGTTCACAAGGTCAATCAGACAGATGCTAGGAAACACGGGGCAGTGAGTCTGTGCTGGACGGGACTCACGATGTCCTGGCAGATGTAGCCGATGGCCTCCAGCGTGGACTCCTTCATGTGCTCTGTGCTGCTGGGGTCCGTCACGTTGGCCACCAGCTGAGGGATGAGCTCGGGCCACTGGTTGACGGGGATCTCGGCGCAGGCGATGCCAGCCACACACTGAGAGGCCGAGCTGGGCCGATAGGTCTCTGTGCCCAGAGTCTGCAGCACCTGCACAGAGAGAGAGAGAGCACACAACAGACTCAGACACCACAGATCAGCAGCCCTACTGGACACCCTTCAAGATCATCTTAAAGCCCTACAGACTCGGAGCAAATCAACTGCATCGGCTAGAGATAGGTGTGCGCACAAATAGTTGAATACTTGATCTGTAATTAACTATTAAAAAATAAAAACACTATTCAAATTTTTCTATGTGCTGCTTTGCTGGCAGTAAATGCAGGAAACCCATGATGAATCTTAAAGGTATAGTTCACCCAAAAATGAAAATTAGCCCACGATTTCCTGACCCTCAGAGCATCCTCTTTCAGATGAACACAGTTACAGTAAAATTTTCCTGGCTCTTCCAAGCTGTAGAATGGCAGTGAATGGTGGCCTTGTTTTTGAAGCCCAAAAATAAAAGTGCATCCATCCATCATAAAGCTACCCCACACAGCTCCGGGGAGTTACTGTGCGTTCACACCACCGGCGTCAAGAGCGTCAAAGTGGCCGGAAGTCACTCATTTTCAATGTGAGCCGGCGTCGAGCAGCGGCGAGGAGAGTTGAAATCAGGGCAACTTTATGTTAATGAGCTATGACGCGGTTGGGCAGCAACCAATCAGAACGTAGAAGTCCACAGCTTGAGAGGATTCCAGAGAATGCAGCTCCAACCACATTAGTTCTCAAAATAAAAGGTTGATTATTGCTGTGGCAGGTTTGCAGTAATCTATGATGTGTCTCTGTTTGCGTACAGGGACATAAAAAAAATCAAAATTCAAAGTGTCTGAGGACCAAAGTGTCTGAGATTGTTCATGTTTCTGGTGAGTTGCTGATGTGCAGTAACGATATAATAATAATCTAATGATATAATAAATAATACTAGGCTACAGTAGTCCTAGTTTACTTTTAAAAAATCCAAATGTTTATACACACATTAAGTAATGTTTATACTTGATTATATTTACTTAAGTAACATTTTTAATGCAGGACTTTTGCACAAGATCAACAAGCTTGTTAGTGCTTTAAACATTATTAGGTAAAGGATCTTAATACTTCGTCCACAACAATATTTAATGAGGTTAACTTATGACGTTACCCTCATTGTGGTTAGTCTGCACAAGATCAACAAGCTTGTTTGCTTTGCGGCCGCTTTATATACACGATAAGCATTCGATCTACGTCAGAGCGTCAGAGCGCTCACGAATCTTTCTGCAGCGTTGTGAGCAAAGCGGCCAGAGCGATTTTTGACGCTCTCGACGCCGGCGGTGTGAACGCACAGTTAATAAAGGCAAGGAAAATATGTATTTATATATTGATACGTTGGGCGTTCTGCTGCACCTGCGTGATACGCTTGAGCGCCCCGTGAACACACTTGAGCGACCGGAAGCTGGAGATTACGCTTTATAATTGTTTTATAATCTATATTTCTCTTACACTAACGCTTCAGAAGGCCTGTATTAACCCCCGGAGCCGTGTGGAGTAGATTTATAGCTTCAAAAACAGGGCCACCATTCACTGCCATCATACAGCTTGGAGGAGCCAGGACAACTTTACTGTAACTGTGATTGTGTTCGTCTGAAAGAGGATTTATCTAATTTTCATTTTTGGGTGAACTATCCCTTTGAGCAGCAAACTATCCGTCAGTAATAACTGCATGCACTGGGTGGCGCTGTGGAGCGAGTTCAACTGATGATTGTATTTGATCACAGAGTGTCGTCATCTGCTTGTAATTACTTTGATCAAAATGATCTTACTAAACTGAATTACTTCTGATCGAATGAATCGGTCAAACTGAGTTCTCGTAATATGACCACTATGATAAGAATCAGATGAAGTCCAGACAGCGGTGACAGAGACGGCTTTCATTCTGCAGAGAACAGAGCTGAGAGGATCTTCAGACATCTGCTTCTTTACACTGTCTTGAGGAACAGTAACGTGATGTGAGAGCAGGGCAGAGCAAGATCCGGTCGCACCAGCCCTCTGTAGGTTCTTAAACTGGAACCACACTAAAGGCTTAGTAACTACTAGCTGGTAAGTCTGTACTTCATTCAGCTGCACCCTTTGTTAAGACAGAACGTAGGCAGTACATCATAAGCTCTCTGTAAAGAAATATGACATTTACACTCAAACCACTGAACCCTGGAGCAAAACACCTGCCCACTGCTGTGTGTGTGTGTGTGTGTTCCCCACTCGCTGCTGTGTGTGTGTGTGTGTGTGTGTGTTTCCCCACTCACTGCTGTGTGTGTGTGTGTGTGTTCCCCACTCACTGCTGTGTGTGTGTGTGTGTGTGTGTGTGTTCCCCACTCGCTGCTGTGTGTGTGTGTGTGTGTGTTCCCCACTCACTGCTGTGTGTGTGTGTGTGTGTGTTCCCCACTCGCTGCTGTGTGTGTGTGTGTGTGTGTTCCCCACTCACTGCTGTGTGTGTGTGTGTGTGTGTGTGTGTGTGTGTTCCCCACTCACTGCTGTGTGTGTGTGTGTGTGTTCCCCACTCACTGCTGTGTGTGTGTGTGTGTGTGTGTGTGTACTTGGATGGGTTCAATGCAGAGCACCAATTCAGAGTCTGGGTTATCATACTTGGCAAACGTAAAAAAATTAATTTAAATTTAAACAGCAGCCTTCAAATAATTTTGCCTCACATAACCAACAGTAAAGATAAGCTTCCAGTGAAATACAGCACTTGATCATGAAATGGTACAGGTATTTATATATATGAAATGACATTTAGAAACAATTTTAATAAGGATCAATAAAAACCGTGGATTATAATTTTATGTTTTTATTTGATGAGCACAGAGAAGTGTGCTTGGTAGAGTGGGTTTGTGTTGATAAGCCACTCACAGAGTAAACTCACAGTGTTCTTACTGTTCAAACGTAAACGAGTAAGTGAACAGGTCTGAAGGACTGAAGTCTGTTTAGTAAATGAGTATTTTGATGCAATTCAATCGATCTGCTATTTTATTCCAACCGTTACTACTGCTCGGAGACTTCTGTGAATATTTAGTGTGTGTGTAGAGTTGTATTTCAGTTTAGTTTAATGGTTCAACACCAAAATATCTTCTGCGCAAGATGTAACTTAAAGCCCTTCACGTCAAGACTAGACTGCAGCGTACACAGCGGCTGACCATGTTAATATACATCAGCTGTTAAAAACATGGCTTTCAAATATAATGCTTAAGACTATAATTTGAGCAATTAATGAAGAGAAGTGACATGTCTCTGTGTTGGTGATACAGGCCTTGATTGCTCAGAGTATGTGTGTTTATGTTGATTCTACACTAACATGAGGATTCAGTGCACCCACATGTTTATGATCAGAATTTCTATGATAGGAGCAATTAATCCGTTAGTTCACAGTTTAATAAGCAGTTACATTACACTGAAATATTTGTAGTTATATTTCACTATTTAGAGATGGGTAATACCCATGATTAAATGTGTTCATTACCTGGCTCCAAGTCAAGCACACTTTCAAACCTGCTGAAGCCCTGAGTATTTCGTTTCAGAACAGATTTACAGTATCAACTTGTAAGTTGAGATCTTAAAAACCCCAGCCTTTGATTTCTGACCAGTGACCGTGACGCTGGTCTGAGGTCACCGCTAGCGTTACCTGTCAGATGAACCGGACATTCTCCACGCCACAAACAGAGCTTGCACGCATGCAGAAACACTCACGTAGTTCTTGATCTCCCGGCGGGCGCTGCCGTCGATGGCCAGCCATCTCTGCTGGTGCTGCGTCTTCACGTCCGGGTCCTTGGAGGTCAGCGAGTTCTTGACCTGCAGCCCAGCGGCGACGCGAGCCACCTGCGTGTTCCCGGGGTTAGCCAACACCTTGGCCAGCTCCACCAGGAAGGTCGGCTGAAAGGAAGACAGACGGCGGGTTTAAACCATGATTACCTGGAGACACCTGATGATGTCACTCTCTAACGTCACCTCCACAGAACTACACACAGGTGCAGCATGCAGGAGGTGGAGCGGTCAGTACTGGAGCTCACAGCATCCTGCGGCTCTGTACTGGACCACACCTACACGAACTAGAGAGGAGAGGAGAGGAGAGGAGAGGAGATGAGGAGAAGAGACGAGAAGAGGAGAGGAGGAGAGATGAGAGGAGAGACAAGAGGAGAGAAGAAATAAAAATAAAAGAAAAGAAAAGAGGTGGAGCGGATGAGAGAGAGGAGATGAGGGAGCTCAGAGGAGAGGAGAGGAGAGCGTGGAGGAGGAGAGGAGAGGAGAGGAGAGGATGAGAGGAGAGGAGAGGAGAGGAGAGGAGAGGAAATGAGAGGAGAGGAGAGGAAATGAGAGGAGAGGAGAGGAGAGGAGGAAATGAGAAGAGAGGAGAGGAGAGGATGAGAGGAGAGGATGAGAGGAGAGGAGAGGAGAGGAGAGGAGAGGAGAGGAGAGGGTCATCACCAGGTTCTCGATGGCCGCCCGCTCCAGAAACTTCTGCGCCGCCTCCAGCTCATTCCGATCTGAAATCAATCACAGCCATGAATCAACACTTCTGAGTAGAGCACGCGACTCGCGTGTCCGGCCCGGCTGCATCTCCCGCCAAGCGCGGCTCCGCGAGCTCACGCGCCGCCCGCGTCTCACATGTGTCAGCGAGCCGAAGACTTCCTGAACGCTACAATCAGCCGCAAACTCTCAAACTCTCCTCAGCTTATAGCACAGGATGACTGAGTGCTAGCCATGCTAACACCTAGCCACTTCCTGACTAGCATGCTAACGTGCTAATGAGTTTACAGCGGCTCTAACACGCGCGACGCCGCACTCAGCCGGAGCGCGTGAGCGGACGCGTGACCGAGCGCTTTCTGTCATCACACGAACGCTCAGGATCGCATTATCAGAGCCGCGGCTCGCATCGCGGCGTGTCAGTGCAGCTGTTCACACATGTGAGACGCGTCGCGGGGCCTTCGCTGCGCCAGCCGCCCGCTCGGTCGCGATCACAGCGGGAGGGTGCGTGTGAGGCGCGCGTAACGTTACCTGGAGACACGGTTTTCTCGAGGATTGTGATCAGCTCCATCCTGACGCGCGGTGACAGGAGACAGGAACGAGTGGATCGGTCGTGTAGACTCAGAGTCGCGTCCACGCCTAATACCGAAGACGAGCAGTTCTCGCGGTTAGCCGCTGTCGCGAGGAAAAGGCCGCGCGGAACTCCCGCCCGCGGAACGAGATCACGCGCTGACGTCAGAGCCCCGCCCACCCGCCGCGTCACGACGCACGTCAGCAGGCCCCGCACCTGCTCGGTTGTAGTTCTTGATGCAGAGTGATGAGAATGAAATGAGCTCCACCCAGCCGAACACAAATCTGCTTTATATTCACTTGAGTTCCATTTATCTTTTCTTCCCAACCCCCTCCTTTCTTTTTTATGTATTCATTTATTTATTTGGTTTGATGATAAAGCCTTAGCCATTCTTGGATTATATTTCCAGGGTCCGGGGCCCGGGGCCAGCCTGAAGCATGCTCGATCGGGCCACTGATAAATCCATCAGTAAAGTGTAGCATTTTAAGTCTTGCCAATTTAAACATTCCAGCAGAAGAACTCAGTTTAGCTCATCTTAGTATCCTTGAAAACACTTCTGTGTTAAAAAAGTCAAAGTGACATACAGCCAAGTGTGCAGACCCATACTCAGAATCTGTGCTCTGCATTTAACACACACACACGGTGCGCACACACACCGTGAACACACACACTCACATACACCGTGTAAAAAAAAAAGCATCAAACACAATGTTCAACACACACACACACTGTGAACACACACACACACACACAGCATTCAACGTTATGTTCAGGAAGTGAATGTAGAGAGAGGAGTCAGATGTTCATCATTACACTGGATCCATAACTCACCCGCTGCTGTCCACCAGGAGACAGAGAATCACTCACTGCTCGACTGAATACACTTTTTAGTTTTATCAAGCATTCATCTGTAATTAATTTATACACTGAGGGTTATGCAGTGTTATCTTACATTTGATTATTCAAAATACCTGAACACCTATAAACCTAAAGCAGTGTTTCATCTGTATCTTACTTCTATTTATTTATTTGTGCCGGTGCTTGTAATTTGTTTTTTTTCCAAGAACTTCACTGAACAATATAAACTTACACCAGAACTGTCCTGCTATAAAACACTGTATCTCTTAATCAGACAACAGACGAGCATCACAACGTAAGATAAGAGAGGAACAAGCACTGGGGTTTCAGCCAGTTTAAGATTCTCTATCAGATTATAGAGAATTAAGACATTCTTTTTCTTCATTAAACTGAATGATAAGAAGTTATGACAGTTCCTCGTAAAACATGAGGGAATTTGGAAAGGTTTATGCAAAAAGAATTTCCGTAGAATAATAGTTGTTTTTGCTAAGTTATGTGTTTCATCTTTCAAAAATAGCCCAAATATTAGGACAGAAAAATCCTCAGCAATGCAGAGGTGATGGTGACGTGTGTAGCTCTACTGTACAAGCACTTTCACCAGAGAGAGAGAACAGACACACACACACACACACACACACACACACTCACACCGTGAACACACACACACACACCGTGAACACACACACACAGTGAAGACACACACACACACACACCGTGAACACACACACACAAACACACACACAAAGTGAACACACACACACACACACACCGTGAACACACACACACACACTGTGAAGACACACACACACACACACACCGTGAACACACACACACACACACACAAACACACACAAACCGTGAACACACACACACACACACACACACACACACACTGTGAAGACACACACCGTGAACACACACACACACCGTGAACACACACACACACCGTGAACACACACACCGTGAACACACACACACACACACACACACCGTGAACACACCCGGAGACACACACACACACACACAGTGAACACACACACACACACACACACACAGTGAACACACACACACACACACACACACACACAGTGAACACACACACACACACACACACACACACACACAGTGAACACACACACACACACACACACACCGTGAACACACACACACACTCACACCGTGAACACACACACACACACACACCGTGAACACACACACACACACACACACACACACACACACTGTGAAGACACACACACCACACAAACACAAACACACACACACAAAAAAAAACAAACACACACACACCGTGAACACACACACACACACACACACACACACCCAAAACACACACACACACACACACACACACACACACCACAGTGAACACACACACACACCGTGAACACACACACACACACACACACACACACACACACACACACACACACATGTGAACACACACGCACACGTGAACACACACATACACACACACACGTGAACACACACATACACACAGCACACACACAGTGAACACACACACACACACACACACACACACACAACACACACACAGTGAACACACACACACACAGTGAACACACACACACACACACACACACACACCGGTGAGACGAATCATCTAGTGAATGAGCACGTGTGTGGATAGAATACAGCTTGTGCTCCTCTGTGTGTTTAATGACAGTGAGGGCCGTTCACACAGAGCACGTTTAAAACACCAGAAGCAGGAAGTGGGATGGAAAAATAACACAGACATGTTTTTGAACTTTTAAGGGTGCTCATGTGCCTGTTCTTCTCCAGAAGCGCTGCAGCTGTATGATGGCCAGGGTTTAGTGGCCCTGTGACCGTCACGTGACCACAGAGAGAGAGCACCGTCCTGTGGACTCCACTGCCGTCCGGGACACAATCATCAGGAGCACACTTGAGACTCGCTCCGTCTGAATCATTCACATGCTGCAGTCAGACCCGTCCAAATCACACACCACTCACTACATCTATTCAGAGAATCATCTCTGTCAGCTCTAAACAATGTAGAAATGGTGAGAAGTTAACTATTATGCTTTGAAATGTAGTGAAGCAAAGGTAATATTCCTCAAAATGAAGCATAAATCAACTCGTTTAGTTCTCAGGAAAGCAATTCAGTGTGTAATGAAGGCCACTGCTTAAATTTGTGGATTAATACAATCTAAGACAGTTCACAGAGTGTTCAGATGTTTGTATGGTAGCTATCTAGTGGCATCTGAGAGGAGGTTAATGCAGGTGACTGCTTCTAGCTGTGGATTATTCGACTCTCATAGGGCTGGTGTGTGTGATGTCACACGTCCCTCTTTCTGCCGTCACATCCTGAGCTGCTCTGACAGCAGTAACGTGTTTAAACTGAAAGAAATCGAAGGCTTTGCTCTCATGGCGGAGATGTTCTGTGTGGACTGCAGGGGTTAAACACAGCGTCCAGGTCAGATAAAACATTTTATTGTTGCTGTTTCTTTAAAGACAATCTGCTGTTGTAGTTTACACTAATCTTAAAATGTAGGCATTCAAGTCAATATTTTATTTAACATAATTCATATTGCAGTCATCATCAACAACTGGGATTTTTCAATATACACAACAGAATAGTAACATAGTAACACCCTTCCTAACCCTGCGTCGATCCTCCTCAGGGAAATCCCATCCCACCCGTTCCCAACCAGGAAAACTATAGCAAAACACGGTACGTCTCCCAAGCTCACAACAGCCCAATTAGCAGACGGACCCGGTGGACCTCGGGTCAGCCGCTCTCTAGCTTCAGCGGGGATCAATTTGTCAGCACTGGTCGGTCAGAATTGGTCGAAGGCGATTCTTTTTTTGCAAACGTAAAAATGAGTGACTAGTTGAATACGTGCGACTCGAGGCAGGTTCGCCGAAGCCCAAACGAACTCAGTCCTGAAGTGTACTGATCTGATGTGTCTGCCGTCTCGCTCTCTGTGAGTGGGAGGATAAGTTAGCATGTGAATCTCAGCAAAAATAAACAGTGGGTACCAGCATAGTGGCGAAATACGGCTGAATCCTCTGAGCAACAATCACTGACCGGCCCTTCCTCAAGAACCCCCCGCTCCTCCAGCCCCTCCCCGTCCTGTGTGCGGTCAGTGTGTCGGTCAGTGCGTCTCAGCGCATGTAAACGATAAATGCATTCTGGGATGTGAGGGCCGGCGGCGAGGACTATTTGAGACAGCGCTCGAAGTAGGTGGCGCCCACGTATCCGCCGCGCAGCGAGCGCTGGACGTTCTGCTCGAAGAGCCGCCGGTTGGTCTGCAGCACCTCCGCCGCCTCCTTGTTCAGGGGGTCCTCGGGGTTGGGCTCCTGCGGGAGGGACACATGGGAGCAGCGAGCACAGACCAGATTCCTGACGATTTAAGTCTGCTCAGACAATGTGAACACTCTTCGGGGATCTAAACTTACCAGGAACAGATACTGCAGTCCGTATATGATGGAGTTAATCGTCAACACTGGCTTCCAGTCTTCTCTGAAAGATCAGATACGATGAGATGAGAGCGAGCTCTAGCTGCTGTATGATGATGAACAGAGGAATAACTGTAAGAGTGCACGTGATACCTCAAGATGTTTAGACAGACGTTGCCTTCGAGGTCAATGTTGGGGTGATAGACCATGGTTTCACATTTTACCTTCGGAGGGTCGTGAGGGTATCCCTGTCCCACCTGAAAGAAAAACAACAAAAACAAAGAACACCTGACCTCGAGTCACTGTCCAGCGATCACCTCACAGGCTTTCAAGAAAAAACTACACCACTCAACATCAGTTTCGATGGGTCACAACACTGCTGATGATTTCTCTAGAAGATGTGTGACCACGCTGGAGCTGATCTGAGCGCAGGGTCCAGACAAACCACTGCTGGGAAAACTACATTTCTGAACATGAAGTGCTGAAGCGCTCCTCCAAACAAACCTGAGGACGCTGACAGCAACACAAACCTGCACACTTCAGTGCTCACTAGATCAACTGTTCTGTGTTGTATAATATTACATCACTCTAACTCTCGCTTCAGAACGTGTGAAAACACTATCAAAGATATTAAATGATCAAATGAATCCCTTTCTGATCCTGGCTTTTATTTTGTGTGCTTTAATGAATGTGATTTTTACACACAAACACACCTAAAACAGAGAACATGAGTAATCGGTACATTTCTACAGTAATCCACCGGCTGCTGTTTACCTTAAAACTGAAGACAAACTTCCCTCCTTTATAGAAACCCTGCAAAAGAACAACAGAGGGATGATCAATGCTCCAGCGATGTAGACACAGACAAACACTGCACGGATCACTCAAGAGCAGACCTCGTCCGGGGAGATGATGAGCTTGAAGTTGAGCAGGTCGTCCTGGTCGGGGAACACGATCTCACACGTCTTCGGCAGGTTCAGCTCATTGATGTCTGTCACAGAGAAACAACACCTGCATTACTTTAGCTTTCACACTGACTCACTGTGTTTTTGTTTGCATCATCTGTTCAATCTGAACCGTTCCTGCACACACTTCTTATAAGCCCGATGGTCTTCACAATAAAATGAGCCGGCCCTAGTAAAACCATAACGGTCACACTAAAGATCAGGGGCTCGCAGCCTGACCCGAGGGAGCTGGACCAGACATGGGGCTCGCACATGAGGGAACCAGACTACTGCTGAGTGAGGCTATTTCAATCATCCCATTATGTTTTTTAATTATCATTAAACCCGTATTTGATTATAGCGATTTGAAAAACTCACAGTAAAATACAGTCAGCTTTAAGTTTCGTGTAAAAAAATGACTCTCTGCTGAGAGAATTATAGGGAAGATATATGATCTCTAACAGGGAATGTCTTCGCAAAAGTTTGACCTCGAGGGAGCGTAATAAAGCACATAATCCCAGCACAGCTTTTTTAAGAGGTTACCGTGGAAACAGCTCTGTTCTGCAGTAAACGCCCTCTGCTGTCACACTGTGGATTATACAAATTCATTCGTTTCCATATTCTTGAAAAGACCAATGCAAAATCTTTTTGTTATTAACCTTTTGATGGAAAATAGCCGACCTTGTTATCAGAAGTGTTGAGATTTTTAGAATGCACATTAGCTTATGAAGAACTGTTTATGGAGCAGATAAAACTTAATTTATCATTCTGACTTATCCTTTTATTAAAAAAAAAAAAAAAAAAAAAAAATTAAAGGCTGATGTGTTATATAATTTTTTATTTTTAAAAATGGTCAAAACTTTATGTACATATCAATAAAAAACAAGTAAATAACATATCATGAATATTTTTGTTAGTTTAAAATCTGGCCATGACATCACAAAATAACAAAACTTTAGGCAAATAAAAAGTGCATAGTGCTGCTAATTTTTTTTGTTGCCTTTGTCATAAAACTTGGTTAAATTATTTCAGTGTGTGTGTATCAGTACTTTTTTAATATTTCCAGCACATTTTAACAACACTGTGTATACCAGTTTGGATTGATACATTATTTAAGAGATTTAAGTATTGTGTAACATTGGTGGCTCTCAGCCGCTGCTACAGATGAGTGTTTCAATAAGCGTCTTTCCAGACGATCATCAAAGGTGCAGTGCGGCACTCCAAACTCAGAACACTGGACAGATTGTTTATCAATGGATCTTTAGGTAGAATCTGTGATCTCTGACCGGTTCATTAGCTGCTTTTCCTCCAGTGCGCTGTGTTTTCCACCAACTGGCAACCCGGGGTGCTGAAATGCTATTGGCTGAACTGGCAGTGGGCGGAGTCACAGACCAAAACAACAACAGACGTTCTGACACTGAACGCACACTACAAAGCTGTTGTTTTCAGAGCTATGTGAACTTGCACACATATCATGGTGTTTTTATGCTTTAGTACAGACCAGAATGACATACAGCATCTTCAACATTTTTTATTAATCTATGGCCATCTAGAGTGAAGAAAGTGAAGACCAACTGATCAACGATTCACATTCAAAATGTGAAGCATGTGCTGCTTTGTTTGTGGTAGTGCTGCAAGATTTGAGGATAAGTCTCGCTGCAATGTATTCTGATAAAAACTGTGAATGTGATTAAAGCACAGACCGTTTCGTGAGTCTGCACAATCCTGCCACTTTTCTGGTCTCAGCACAAATCACACACAGTGCATCTGTTTAATTCATGAATTGGCAGCCTGTGTTTTGATCATCACGCCAGCACATATTGTTGATTTAGTTTCTGATTAATCACGCAGGCCTAGTGTGCGATCACAGGCTGCTCGTTGGCATGACTTATACACACCGTCTGTGTGAAATGACGAGAAGCATGGGACAAAACACAGATGAAGATGCTGTAAGGCCTTTTCAGGAGATGTCTTTAAATGCATTGACTTAAAGAGGGATTCAAGGTCTGGACATCTGGCAACCGCAGCCGTGAACGCTTGTGGAGGCTCATTACTAACGCAACGCCTTCTTAAAACTAAAACGTGATCTTCACATGTAACTAACAGATTGTAAAGGAAGCCGTGATTCTTTGAGATCATCATCATCATCAGAGCTGACCGTTCAGCCCCAGCGTCCCAGAGATCACCCTCCAGACGAAGAGAGAGTAGTGCACATGAATCCAAGTCCTCTGAAGATACAGTCACAGCACTGAACTTCTGCTGAATAAAAGCCTAAATGAAACCCGTCGATCATATAAAGAAAAACACCCCCTTCACATGGATGCGTGTCCGACAGACTGTAATGTGCTTCTTTTGAGCAGAGGAATGAGGTTTGAAGGGAGGGCAGATAAACGAAAGGTCATCCGGTTCAAACTTTTATTGTTTGTGTGGTTTATGACGGCGATCATGAAAACTAGCCACGGATGTTAAAGCACAGATTTACCACAGTGCTACACTAGCCATAGTTTAACTAGGGTTTGGTAGTCAAACTGTGCTTATACAAATGGTAATCTATACTCCAAAAACACACGGTTCCTACACCTGTAGTACAGTAAAAGCACGGAGGTGTCTGTGGAGTGTGTGCAGTCAGACAGGCCGAGGCTCGGGGTGAGGCTAGCGGAGCAGGCCGCAGTGTTGTGACCGAGACCGAGCCTGTTCTGGCGGAGACCGAAAGTCTCTGTCGAGCTCGGTGACTTCACACACGAGCTTCACTCTCTGGGACGCCTCTGAAGTGTCCACACACCGAGTAAACTATGATAAAACCGCGCAGAGCGACTGGAGAGTGCGCTTCGTGTTAGCGCGGTGGCTAATGCTAATGCTAATGTCGCTGGACAGCGTGAGGAAACTGTGTTTAAACGATCCGGACCGCAAGCGCGAGCGAGCTGCGCTGGACCTACCCCTCTGTATCCGCAGCTTGTGTGTGTGTGTGTGTGTGTGTGATAAGTGAAGGTCTCTGCGGGGCTGTTTGGTTCTCGTACCCTTCTGTATCCGCAGCTGGGCCGCGCTCGCCTTCTTCCCGCCGGCTCCGGCTCGCGCTCCTCCCGCGGACTCCTCGTCCTTCTTCTGCTGCTTCAGAGAGAAAAGCTTGATCATCTTCAGTCTGTTGTGTGCTGAGCCCCAGCCGAAGCCTGACAGCGCCGAGGAGAGTTAATCTGAGCGAGGCGCGAGGTGTCCTGCAGCTCTGTGTGTGTGTGTGTGTGTGTGTCACACTTCTGACTCTGTTCACACTCAGACTCATTCTAGACCAGCTCAAACCACACAAACCACCTTAGCCTGGTTCTATCGTCATTATTCATTATCATTCTTGTTGTAGCTATGGATTTAAAAACACTATTATTATTATTTATTTTTTTATTTTACTGATATGAAATCTGAAGCATTGTGCTGTAAAATAAGATCAGTAATATAATAAATGACGGGAGTGTTTTGGGTAGGGCACAAATGGACCACATTTCCCACGATGCCTTTCGGCCGTGACGAACAGACCGGGAGGAGCTTTCGTGTTTTTTTTTTTGACTCTCCATATTTTTTATTTACCATATTTATTTATTTATTTGATCGTCGCGAGCAGGGTCGGAGTGCGATGTCGTCAGGAGACGCGCGCGCTGCTCTGGGACAGTAGCAGACGGATGTTATATTCATTCACGCGCAGCAGAAGAGCACAATAGGAAGAGCGAACAAAAGAGTCGCTCGCCCGTGTGCGCTGTTCTCTCTCTCAGTGGACTCACACGCGCCGGGACCCCGGGCCTCTGGGTCTCAGAAGAGCTCGTGGGGTCTCGGTCATCGGTGTTTAAACGAGTCACTCATGTGAACCTGTGATCAGAGCAGCAGAGCTAAGCGGAGACACACGGAAGCGCGCGTGCTCGCTCTCATTGTGTGCATCTGTCGCAAGGAAACATCAATCTGATGCTCGATCAGGGAGTATGCGCCTCCACACGAGCAGGTGAGTCGTGTGTCTGTGACTGTGTGCGACTGAAGCTGAGCTAGTGCTGCTGAACCTGCTAACCCATGCTAGCTGCTGCTTCCGGCGGCTCTGCGGCGCTTCCGCTGCTCGGGCTTCAGATCAGATGCACACAGTCTGGGCTGCTTCTGTGCCCGTGCAGCTGAGTTAGCTGTAGATCCCGCACTCAATCTCTCTGGATCCTGCTGTAGTGTGATGCTAGGCCCACACCTGACCGTGTGTGGGGTGTGACCCTCGCGCAGCACTCTCTCAGCTCCTGCAGCTGCACCTGTGTGCTGATGCTGAATTCAGACTCATCCAGCTCCTGCTGCAGCTGCTCACAGACTCTGAGTGCAGGATCACATCAGCACAGTCCTGACCGTACACACTACACAGTCTCTTATGATCATCAACGCTGCGTTTATTTGATCAAAAATACAGGAAAAAAATTAATGTTGAGAAATATTATTATGATGTAAAATAACGTTTCTCTATTTTAATATACATTAAAATCTAATTTATTTCAGCAAGGATGTGTTAAATTCTTAGGAAGTGATAGCAAAGATTTATATTGTTAGAAAAGATTTATATTTTTAAAATAAATGCTGTTCTTTTTAACTTTTTATTCATCAAAGAATCCTGAAAATATTATCACAGTTACCAAATATATATATATATATGTTTAGCAGCACAACATTGATACTTCTAATAATAAATCATCATATTAGAATGATTTCTGAAGATCATGTGACACTTTATACTGGAGTTATGATGCTGGAAATACAGCTGCGCATCACAGAAATACATTACATTTTAAAGGATATTAAAACAGAAACCATTATTTTATACTGTAATAACATTTTGCAAGATTACTGTTTTTTTTTCTGTATTTTTGATCATTACAAATCTACCTGATCCCAAACTCTTGACCGGTAGTGTATATCTGAATTATAAACATGTATGTACTGTATAAACATACACAGGTCACACACGTATATTACGTTAACACAAACTTGTACTGTGGATGTGATTAATAGCTCTGACAGCCCTAAATATATGTATAATATGTGTATGCATTTGTTTAGTGTGTGGTTATCTTTTTGTGTTTATAAAAGAGCAACTCCAACAGTTCGATCTTCCAGACAGTGAAAAGAAGAGAGCGGTGCGTGAGCTGAACACGCTGTGTGTCGTGTTGTTCTCAGTTGAATGCAGAGGGGATGTCTGGCAGTAAGGTGCTGGGGGGCGCGCGGCGGCGGCGGACACGGTGCCGGCGCTGTCAGGCCTGTCTGCGGACCGAGTGCGGAGAGTGCCACTTCTGCAAGGACATGAAGAAGTTCGGTGGGCCGGGCCGGATGAAGCAGTCCTGTCTGCTCCGGCAGTGCACTGCGGTGAGAGTCTGCACCCGTCTGTCACATCCTCACACTGCACACTATCAGACACTTTCCCTTCATCATATAGATGTTTCCTCACAGTCTGTTACTGTAATACTGTACCAGGAGATCATTTGCTGTGGTTCGAAAGCATTTGAGCAGGTGAGTATTTAGACTGTGCAGGCGGCGAGGATCTGAGTGAAGGAGGGTGCTGCAGCTCAGTGTTTAGGGTTAGAGCGTCTGCTGCTAGCTTCACTGACTCTCCTGCTCTCCTCAGCCGGTGCTGCCGCACACAGCCGTGTGTTTCACATGCGGTGAAGCAGGGAAGGAGGACACGGTGGAGTCGGAGGAGGAGAAGTTCAGCCTCTCGCTCATGGAGTGCACCATCTGTAACGAGATCATCCACCCCAGCTGCCTCAAGGTTAGTGCCACACACTTTCAGAGTCAAAGACGATCGAAGCCAGCGCGTCTGATAACACCATGAACCGTCTCTCCTCAGATGGGCAAGTCTGAAGGCATTATTAATGATGAGATCCCAAACTGCTGGGAATGTCCAAAGTGCCACAAGGAAGGAAAGACCAGTAAGGTAAGACTGCACACAAACCCTCTTACACTAGTCTGAGAACTTACTCACCTCATGTGTTTTCTTCAAGACTGCTCACAACTTTTTAAAGTCAGTTACAAAAGTAAGACTGATAAGCTCTTGTCTAACTGCTAGTTGCTCAAACTAGTTCTTAAGTCTCATCACAATGTCTGTGTGTGTGTGCCGGGCCCCAGGACAGGGCTCTGAATCTGTGTGTGCGTGCCGGGCCCCAGGACAGGGCTCTGAATCTGTGTGTGCGTGCCGGGCCCCAGGACAGGGCTCTGAATCTGTGTGTGCGCGCCGGGCCCCAGGACAGGGTTCCCGCCGGGCCCCAGGGAACGAATCTGAAACAACACAACACTTCCGGGCCCCAGGACAGGGCTCTGAATCTGTGTGCGCGCCGGGGACAGGACTCTGAATCTGTGTGTGTGCCGGGCCCCAGGACAGGGCTCTGAATCTGTGTGTGTGTGCCGGGGCCCCAGGACAGGGCTCTGAATCTGTGTGTGCGCGCCGGGCCCCAGGACAGGGCTCTGAATCTGTGTGTGTGCGCCGGGGCCCCAGGACAGGGCTCTGAATCTGTGTGTGTGCGCCGGGCCCCAGGACAGGACTCTGAATCTGTATGTGTGCCGGGCCCCAGGACAGGACTCTGAATCTGTGTGTGTGTGCCGGGCCCCAGGACAGGACTCTGAATCTGTGTGTGTGTGCCGGGCCCCAGGACAGGGCTCTGAATCTGTGTGCGCGCCGGGCCCCAGGACAGGGCTCTGAATCTGTGTGTGTGTGCCGGGCCCCAGGACAGGGCTCTGAATCTGTGTGTGTGTGGGCCGGGCCCCAGGACAGGGCTCTGAATCTGTGTGTGCGCGCCGGGCCCCAGGACAGGGCTCTGAATCTGTGTGTGTGTGCGGAACGCATGTGAAAGAACACAACACTTGGCCCCAGGACAGGGCTCTGAAAGCCTCCATTCATTTATGAATTGATTAAACTTTAATTTCCACTTTAATGTAAAAAATGTGAAGACGGAGATGATGTTATCTTATGAATTTTAGCATTAGAAGCTATTTTTATGAATTAGAAGCATCAGTAAGAATGTGTAGAAAGGCACAAAACACTGTTGTGTTTAAGCATGGGATGCCATCTTTCCAGCAAAAGTGCCTCCATTAATGTGTGGAAGTAGAAAGAACACAACACTTGGTGAATAATCATGTTCAGAACGCATGTGAAAGAACACAACACTTGGTGAATAATCATGTTCATGTGTTTTAGTAGAGTGAAGCGTGCAGCTGTAGCAGGCTTGAGAGATTTCTGGGTCACACACGTCAGTGCAGTGGTTGAGCAGAATGAGAGATAATAATATAATAATAATATCGTATAAGCAGTATCTGTGTTGATAGTAATCCGTTTCTAGACCAGGAGCGTTTGACCTAAGCGTGATGATGTCACGGCCTGTACTCATCACTGGTTCAGTTCTGTGTTTGGCCTTCAGCGTAATGAACATCATACTAATGTAGGGTCCGTCTGATGTTTAGGATCCAGGAGATGGTTCAGGAAAGAGGCGCATGGACAACGGGGAGGTGAGCCGCTGGAAGCTGACGGACGAGACGCCTCCCAGTAAGAAGAAGAGCCTGTCTCTGGACGACTCGACGCGGCCGGACGGAGCCAAGCGCAGGAAGGACAAGGAGCTTCCTCAGGAGAGCGGGTCCAGAAAGAAGGCGAGTGCTTCACGGGTCACTGCTGGCTCGTGATTCAGATCTAACACAGACAGAGTTCACTCTCGAGATCATCAGGCTACTCCTCAAACAGCACTGCTAGTCCACACCCAAAACACTAGTTTAACTAGTTCTGTTGTGCTCTATACTTTTTGGCAAAGGCTACGTTCAAATTACTGTCATGTTAATGTTACACTTAAAGATTATATATATATAAATATTTATATCTCTCTGGAGGGGTGGGTTCAGAGAAATGTCCACTGTGAAGATGAGCAAGGCGAGGGAATATTTTAACTTATGTACTACTGGTTCTGAGGGACAGTAATGGTAATTTTATACTGGTTTAAATGGGAAAGACAATGAATGAAACTTACTTGATGACAACAGTTGTTATATCAGTGTCCTAACAAATAGAATACCCTTAAATAACATCTAGCTAGCACTAAACCTCAAGCTTTGCTCCTGATTTGGCCGTCTGCGGATGCAGTGATAACACAACAGTACAGCTGGACGTGTGCTGACTAACATTTATTTGAGCAGTTCTGTTGAGTTTGTACTCATTGGCCTATTGATCCGGTTCATATGGTGGAAGTGAATGCATAAGTTTAACTGTATTTGGATCATAATGTACGGCAGGCATGTCACTCGTATATAATATGAGCTATTTTTCAGCGTGGAACTGGACTCTTTGATTCGCAGATGAAATGGCTGGGGGATATAGCTAAAAAAATGATCACAATATAAATATTGTTCGGTATCGATAATTATTGACTTTTTTTATAACCTTTCTTAAACCGAGAGCAGTAGAAAAAAGGTTTCAATTTAACCACTGTATTTTTAATTTACCCAATTCATTAAGACAAACAACTTATTTTAGTCTTAACAAACAACATAACAAATAAAACAAAATAACAAAATAAAATTGAAACAAATATCTCCTTTCTTATATTTTATATACAGATTAAATAAGTGTTAATGAAACTTTTGGCTGAGGCCACAGGAGGGCGATGAGCAAAATAATGCTGTTTATTCAATGCAATGAAAATAACAGCAGTCTATAAAAAAGTACATAACATCTAAACTAATATCTAAACTAAATAGGTTATAATCTAAACTAATATTTATAAATCAAATAGGATTTTGTAAATAAACAATAATGAACAATACAGCATTCTGTATTCATGCATAGCTTAATACAAACACTAATATTACTGATAAATAACACAGTTATAATTGTGTGGGTGTGTTGATATGGATGTCAGAGTGTGGTTTGTATGTGAGTGTTCTTGTAATATTTTAGAGAGAAAAACAAATCTGTGTGCATCAGCAGAGTTTTTCTGCCATCTAATGGGGAAAATTTGGTACTGCGCCCAAACAAAATCTTACTGAAAGCTCAGTTTTTGAGATATCAACTTCAAATTTGGAGCACAACTTGTTTGGATTCATGGCTTTGATTTTCTAGCGGGTATAGAGTTCAACACGTTTCATAAAATATACATTTTATATAAAATATTGTTCATAAATCATTTTCTTAAACCTCTATAACTTTTTTGGGTTTCACTTTTTTACTAGTTTTCTTTTACTTCAACAATAATCTGCCATGGGTCTTCTTTAAAATGAGACCAAACTTAACTCAACATGGATGTTTTTTGTCCACTATGGACCTATGTGTAACTTTTTTTTAATTGATGCACAAGGGTTAAAGCAGAGGTCCCCAGCCACCGGGTGGCGACCCACTACTGCGCCGTGGAAGACCTGCTACCGTCACAAGAACGTTCTGGGAAAAATGTGTATAGATATGACACTCTTATAATGATTGTTCTTATTATTCAGTATTTTCGTTGTCTGCGATTGATATGGAGTAGCAATTTGAGGACTTCATGTTCAATAAGTAAAAGAAAGCTCTTTTCTGCTCTGATGTATATTAGGGGTTAAACGGATCGCAGCTGATCCGTGATACGTACAGATGAGACCCTATACTGTTCGGCACTCACGTGATTCGCAGATTAATTTGCCAATTTACATGTTCAAGCTATTTTAAACCACAAGAATAAGAAACAAAAGAGAGCTCAATGCGATACTCACGCACTGTTCTCGCACACAATCAAAGCGCGCACAAGCAAATAGAGACGTGTTTCAGACAACACGGAAATACAGAGTTGCTTAGGCTATATGTACACACACAATTAACTTATGTCAAAAACGCTTCACGCCATTGTCATTGTGCTTTAAATATAATAGTATGTAATAGCCTAATAAATATATATATAAATATATTAGGATATATCCACACACACCAAGTTTTTTTCTCATAGGAGCCAATGGCTCCTTACTCGTTTTTTTTTATTTTGTTTGTTTGGAGCCTGAATTGTTATAATTAAGGAAACTAAACTTACCATCATGAAATGTGTCTACACAGGCCAAAAAGAAAGAGAAACATCGGAAAATAGGCATATTTTATTCAAGACATTATTATATGATATCAACATGCATTTATCATTATTACAATCACCACCAGAATGTCTAACTTCTCCACGATGAACTTATAATTGGGTTTTATTATATTTCCTCAACAGTTCTCCTCACAAAACTAAATTCATTTCAAACACAAATTTGATAAGAACAGAGTGGAAATTATTAGCAACACCAGCATGACAGCAGAGCTAATGTTTTCTGTTAGTTTTAGCACAAAGTAAGAAAAGTAAAACCAAACTTTTTGGCAATGTTGGTGGTGGAGGCGGGGCTTTTAAGAAGATGATATTAACGGGGCTATAAGAGGCAATTATCGATAAGATATTTTTGACATATCGCCCAGCCCTACTAGTCACCAAAAAGGTCTCCATTATTGCATAGAAGGCTACATTCAGTTTTAAAACAGGTTAAAGAAATGTGTTTTGAAACAGAAATTTCTCTGCCACTGTGTATTGTGATGCTGTTTTAATGTTTTTTGGCCACAGAAAGACACGTGTTTTTAAACTCCTGAGTTTAGCAGGAAGTCACATCACAAAAAATCATTCATTATCACTCTCCCCAACATATAAAACGTGCCCCTTACAAACATGCATGATCACTCGGGTCCTGTTTGAACACGTGTGTCTTTCTGTTTGTCCCCAACAGATCAAAGGTGCCCGTGATAAACACCTGAAGAAGGTACGACTCTTGAAGTCTTTAGTCTTATTGTTGACATGACATGCACAGTTGTGAGCTGTAATCTTGTCTGTTTAACATCTTCAGCAGAAAGCCAAACCGAACTCCTCGGATTCTTCTGAAGCGAACGGGCCCAACTCTTCGCTGGCTGGTGGACACAGCTCTGCTGGAGGCTCGGGCGCGGCGCAGCCCTCGACCCTGAGCCAGGACCAGCGCTCGCATCACCGCGAGAAGCTCGAGCGCTTCAAACGCATGTGTCAGCTTCTGGAGCGAGTGCGGGACTCCAGCTCCTCGTCCTCCTCCAGCTCCGAAAGCGACTCGGAGTCGGACTCAGACTCACCGTCTCCTGTCGCCGCCTCAGAAGCTTCCTCTCCAGCGGCCGGATACGGCAACAGCAGCGTCCGCGAGCGAGAGCGGAGCCGGCGTCTGGCCGAGCTGGGCTTCAGTGCCAGTGAGGATTCAGATGGTGAGAGCGTAGCAGCAGAACATGAGCAGGACAGCGTGGACGAGCCGCAGCGCCGCAGAGGAGACGCGAGTAGCAGGCTGCGCAGAGCGGCCGTGGACACTGAAGCAGATGACGATGAGGATCGGGGTCACCCATCCTCACCGCTGTCAGCTACGCAGCTGCCGCCCTTCGGACACGGACACTTGGCGGGACCCGAAGGCCTGTCCTCATCCAAGCGCACTAACGGACAGGACGCGCGTAACGGCCGCACGCGGGTGACTGGCAGAGAGGTGCAAGAGAAGGAGAACTCCAACAGCAGTACTGTAACCAATCACCGGCACGCCGCCGGAAAGGCTGTTCGTGGGAGCAAAATCCGAGGAGGAAGCCGGCAGAACATTCCCTCAAACAAGAGCGCAGGTACAGCAACAGCCGGCTCTGGTGCTGCGAACGGCAACACTGCCACCTGTAACCCGGTCGGCGTCTCTCTGGCTCCGCATCGCTCGCAGCAGTCGCGCTCGCAGCTGGTCAAGAGGAGCGCTGTGGCCGTGCCCTCGCCGCCGCGGCCCCTGCAGATGGAGCGGCACCTGGTGCGACCGCCGCCGGCCTGCCCCGAGCCACACTGCCTGCCGCTGGACAGCGGCGCGTCTCACGTGCTGCCGAGGGAGGTCTGGCTCCGCGTCTTCCAGCATCTCAATCAGCGGCAGCTGTGTGTCTGCATGCGTGTGTGCCGCACCTGGAGCCGCTGGTGAGACATCAGACGCAAACACAGCTAGGCATCAGCATCCATATCACTGTCACACTTCAGCAAACTACTCAATAGGGATGTAACGATTAAATCAAATATGTGATGATTCAAATCGGTTGAGATGCTAAACACATCACGATTCATTTAGGGTTAGGACTTTAATTGAATGCATGTCTGAGGGGAACTTACTATCTTTAGAAAAGTATAGATGGTGTTTTTTTCTTTTCATCTTGTCTCTGTATGAAGCATATTAAAGTTCATAAGTGCAGCGCTGCTTTGTTTACAGCGGTAACCAAGGAAACGCTTTAAGCTCCACCTGCTGCAGTGTTCATAAGTGCTTTGTTTACAGCGGTAACCAAGGAAACGCTTTAAGCTCCACCTGCTGCAGTGTTCATAAGTGCTTTGTTTACAGCGGTAACCAAGGAAACGCTTTAAGCTCCACCTGCTGCAGTGTTCATAAGTGCTTTGTTTACAGCGGTAACCAAGGAAACGCTTTAAGCTCCACCTGCTGCAGTGTTCATAAGTGCTTTGTTTACAGCGGTAACAAAGAGTATAGAAGCCAAGAGGCGAAACTCAATAGAACGCTCCATAGCAACAGTTGCCCCCATGACGTGACGGCGCGGCCGCCATTATGGACTGAAAACTGAAGCAAAACGCCGAGAAATAATGGGAGTCAGTGGCACTGAAAAAATTTTTACATAACAAAAACAAAACTGAACATAACTTAATTTTTTTTGGCCGTCATATCTAAATATGAAAATTTAAAATACATTAATGAGGATGACCGACGTTAAATGACAGAAAATATACGTCTATGTGTCGGTTATGCATGGCCTAATTACCCTTAGGAAAATAGTATTTTGGGACAAAATATTACTATAGAAGTACTATAAGACTACTATAGAAATACTATAGCGGCTCTAGGATATTATACAGTATTACAGAACATAACATACTTCTGTGATGTTCTGTAATACCAATATAATATTTTTTAGCTGCTATAGTATTTCTATAGTAGTCTTATCGTACTTCTGTAGTATGTCCCAAATTACTATAGGCCTTTATTCCTATAAGATTACTACAATATTTTGTCCCAAAATACTATAAGATTCCTATAGTACTTTTTTCGTAGGGTATGACCCCCAGCGAATCGGCTTCATTAGCCTACCACTTACGGTTTGCAAAAGATACAATTATAACATTACTGCAAACCTTTAATCAATCAATATTTATGTTCTATTATGCATTTTCCTTGTTCATATGAATAACAGAAATTCATGAAATAATATATATAGGCAGACACACAGTAATAAGATTTATTCAAATGTCGATTTTGACATTAGTGAACATCACCAATATATATGATTTGGAAAAATAATAAATAAATAAAATAAAATAAATGAGCATTTCTAAAGACAGTTCATCTTTTACATAGAATTTCACAAAAATATTAACAACTTGTTTTTTGCACATCTTCAGTGAAAGTGCACACAGTGAACGTTTCAATTGCAAGAACAAAAACAATCTGTGAATGTCCTATTACTGACGGAAAGGTACAAAAAAAAGATGTGCATTCTAGCAAGTGCACACATGAACTATAAACAGTACTAAAATGGAAGTGGTGCCATAAGATCTCAGTAATTAATCAGACACCACCATCTATTGTGTGTGCATTTGTGTATGAGAAGTTTGTATTTTTTTTCTTTTTGTGAGAGAAGAGGCATTGACATAGAATGGAAGCATTAGTCAAAAAAAGTGTATAATCTAGCAAATGCACACATGAACAAAAAAGAACTCTGACCATCTTTCGGAAACTAGTGTACTACTAGCCAGTTCAAGTTTTGTATAGATTTCTATACAAAATTATAGCAAACTGGCGCTAACGATTTCAGCAGCTTTCAGTCCATAATGGCGGCCGCGCCTCCGCAGCGCCATCTACAGACTGTTACCCATAACACAACAGAGTTTCGCCTCTTGGTCTTCTATACTCTTTGGCGGTAACCAAGGAAACGCCTTAAGCTCCACCTGCTGCAGTGTTCATAAGTGCTTTGTTTACAGCGGTAACCAAGGAAACCCCTTAAGCTCCACCTGCTGCAGTGTTCATAAGTGCTTTGTTTACAGCGGTAACCAAGGAAACGCCTTAAGCTCCACCTGCTGCAGTGTTCATAAGTGCTTTGTTTACAGCTGTAACCAAGGAATAAGATATTTTAAGCTCCACCTGAGCTCCAGTGTTCATAAGTGCTTTGTTTACAGCGGTAACCAAGGAAACGCTTTAAGCTCCACCTGCTTCAGTGTTCATAAGTGCTTTGTTTACAGCTGTAACCAAGGAAACGCTTTAAGCTCCACCTGCTTCAGTGTTCATAAGTGCTTTGTTTACAGCGGTAACCAAGGAAACGCTTTAAGCTCCACCTCCGTCTCGTTCAGCTCGTCTGCTGTTTGTTTCATGCAGATATTTCTATGTATAGTTTCACAAAACTGAAGTCAAACCATTCTGTTTTTGCTTCAGATTCCTAAATTATACAATCTAATTAATAGATTAAAAACTGCTCATGTTGCATGTATGCAGCATCTTTGTTTGGATCATGATTAAAATGCAGCAGTTGCCTCTCATTTTAAATGGAAAGAACACAGACAAAGCCTTATTTTGTTTATATGAAGATATTTATTTTATTTCTGTTACTTATTTATTTGATTTGGGGCTTGTTTTAACATTCCAATTTAGTTTTTTTATTTACATTTACATTATATTTAAATTTTGTCATTTAGCAGATGCTTTTATCCAAAGCGACTTACAAATGAGGACAATAGAAGCAAACAAGACCAACAAAAGAGCAATAATATACAAGTGCTATATTAGTATAGTGTTATATTTCAATTTCACAAGAAAACGTGCAGCATTTTGTCCAAGCAATAATAAAAGGACACATTTAATTTATAATTTGTCTTAAATCTCATTTTGTTAAAAAAAAAATCATTAATCGAATCGAATCATGACTTGAGTGAATCGTTACATCCCTATTGCTTAATAATGCAAAGTATATACTTAGGTAAATTTGAAATATTGATCACATTAGATGCACTATGAAAGCACTTATT